>NW_027263886.1:0-63960 GCF_044049435.1 Aspergillus pseudodeflectus | reverse complement strand
GGTACAGGGGATGCAAGGTCCCATGTCGCTTTGTAGGAATTATTCATGATCAGTGTGGGCAACCACGGGTAGAGCGAGGGTGGATAGAACAGCAGATCTCGGTATTACTCAGAAAAGTATAGTAGTCGCGCAGAGATGAGGCGAATTCCGAGTCCTGGGAACTGACTGGTTTGTTCGTGGAATGTATACGGGAAGTCAGTAGGCGATACAAGGGCCGACTTGATAGTCATTTGCCACCTCTGGGCGCGCAGAAGGAACAACCATGACGGCTTCACGGTAGCCGGGCCCCATGTGATCAGTGCTGAGCTCATGATGGTACTCACGGGATGTCAGGAAGATGTGTGATATCAGAAGACCCAATCGATGTCAAGCACTTGCGCTGAGCTAAAAAAAAAAAAAGCATCTAGACGCTATTCCAAGATAGATTGCGGATTTCATCGCCGATATTCAATTACTCCGGATTATGGAGAACACTTAAAACAAGTTGAATATTTTACCATCGATTGACTCGATAGATTATAAAGGGGAATAATGGGATTCCCCTGATTTCCTGCTGTTTCGAGTACATTACACGGCCACCGGTGAGTATCCTAGCTATGACCGGCTGTATATGTGAATTACTTAATGAAGCCAGTACGTAGGCTAAGGCTCTGGTAGCAGACATATAAGCGTTCATGACGAGTATATCTTGGCTGCAGTGCTTTCTAGGAGGCAACTGAATCCGAGATTATCGTGTGATTAGCTGGTATTAAAGGGGACATATAGAAGAAAGATCCTGAGACTGCATGGGAAGTAAAAAGGATCGAAAGAAGGGCCGGAAGACGAGACAGCTTAAAACCTCGAAAGAAAGCAATATAATATATTAGTATTGGACCCTTGCCAAATTAGGTCAGGATTGGGTGGGTTTTAGTAAGATTTTAGTGATAGTGATAACGGAGTTTACAGATGGTATACGAAACACGAGACAAAGCATAGATCTTCTCTTCTTCTCCCTCTCCCTCACCCCTCCTAGAAATACACCTCGACGAAATCACCACAGGATATTATCCATATCCCCACCAAAGAACCCATCCAGTCCGTCCCTTCCACCAACCAAACCCAACCCAAAATGCCCACTCTCCCTCCCTACACAGTATCCGAAACAATCCGCCACAACAAATCAAAATACGCCCACGCAGCCGACACAAAACAATGGGCCTTGTTCGCCTCCGTCCTGCACCCCTCGCTAACCGCCTCCCTGCACAACACTGATGGATCGACAAACAGTTTCTCGAGTCGCGAGGAATACGTCGAGTTTCTGGACAAGGCGTTTGCGGATATAGCCTCTATTCATGTTGTTGGTGCGGGGGAGTTGGAGATGCTTCATAATGAGGATAAAAATGGGGAGGATGAGGTGGCTGCTACCTGGGCCATGTCGTATCAGCTGGGGAGCGCGGAGGGTGCTAGAGGGTATACGGAGATTGGAGGTGGACATTATCATGAGGTTTGGAAGAGGCTTGATGGGCAGTGGGTTATAGCCAGCTTGAAGTTTGTCAATAGCTTTCGGAAGGTTCTTTGATGGCCCCAGGAAGGGTCTCTTGCATGATCAGGGGATTGATGGGCGTTGATGGCGGCCCCTGTCAGAGGGAGAACCAGAGGCAACAGTTTGCAAGAACTAGGTATAATTGGGAGGCATGCAATAGTTGGGATGGGCGCAGATAGGTCAAGGTGACACTCAGATACTTTTACAGAGAGCCTACGAAGCTATCAACGAAGGTTCGCCGCTGTTCATGGCTATCCCAATTTGGGGAGTGTATAATTCACCTCGCAACGAAAAGCTGCGAATATATCATAAACTTCCCCACGCCGGCGCCTCCAGATGATGATGCAGCGACGCCATTAACGTCCTTCGAAAACCCTCTATCTCTTTTGCATCAGCATTAGCGAGCGTCACCATGTCGCTATGTCAGCCGGAAACGGCTATGACCACCGGCCGAGTAGCATAGCATAGCATTTACAGGCGACGGAAAGGTCTGCCTTGCTTCATGATCTATCAACGAACTCGCGATGCCCAGTTTATTATGGTATGTTGCGCGCCAAACCAATTCGGCCAATACTCAAACTCGAAGTCCCCGACCTACCTGCAATTTATAAGACAGCTTCTATACACCGCGTACTGTTGCGATGGGGAGCGCAAAAAGCGTCACTATTCCAACCTGTCTCATGAAGCCATACCAAGCCTAGTAACATCTACCAGCAATAACGACAAGCAACATCGAATAAGGCTCTTGCCTATGCAATCCGGGCAGCAGATGTTAGACTCGACCAGACCCTACTACTCGAACCTAACAACACAATCTATCACTTGCCCCCACCCGCGCTGTCCGAAAACTCGCAATCCTTCGACCCGCAGTCCGTAACTTGTTTCGCGCTGTCCGTGTCGGCGTCGTCGTCCGCCGGCCACGCATCGGTACGCGTGTTGATGTACATCAGGCTCCCGTCTTTTTTCTTCATGCTGTAGGTGCACCTGTATAAAAACAAAAGCAAAGTCCCTCGTTAGCGCTGAGACTGAGAACTGCTCATATTGGCTCGGAGACTTGCATGGTGAGCCTGGTATTGCAGAGATATGGATAGGCTGGTCCTTGGTAGGTCTGATGAGGCTGGAACGCTATGGCGCGCCGAAGGGGGTTTGTGTTCTTGAAGTGATAAAAATCTTGACTGAAAGAAAAAGTCGTGGAGTGGAAGGCAAGGGCAGTCGAGAGGTTTGAAGAGGAAGACGAAGATGGCAAACAGACGCTTCAGAGATTAAAGTGCTGCCACTACTTATAACCAGATAAGCTGACCGCGGCGAATTTGTCGTGGTGGTGTGCAGACGCCCATTTGGGCGAAGTGCATTGTTACTATCCTTCGTATCCCCAATGGCCAAAGGCCACGTTATATGGATGCTGCCTGGGTGTAATGCAGTGTCTAAGCGCAATATGCACCTTCATGGTGTCTGGTGGTCGGTACGCTGCCCACAGCCTTTCGCGCCCGTGGGAGCCACCAATGAGCAGTATGCGAACCACCTTAGTCGCTTATTTCGAAGTCATCTGCCACCCACCTCGACATTGCTGGGCTTGTTATGACTGCGACTCCTGTGGTGCGAGCGCACACCGTGAATGGGCGAGGCTTCCTGCGTGGTGAGTGTAAAATACACCCGACCTAGATCACTCGCACCCTACCCTGTGAACGGAACCCGGGACATTGGAGAAAAATAATAATAGCCCAGGCGCAGGGATTATCCACCCTTCAAGCGCACTCGAGATGTGCTGTAGGTATGGCTGAGCGGAGCACAGGCCCCGCTCTCTACACGCTGTGGTCGTATGTGCAAGAAGAATAGAATGAGTGCGCGGATACTCAATAGCCTCAGCACGTATGTTTGCACAACGCCTGTATGGCTACGTATAATTATTGAGCAAACTCATCCATGTACAGGAAGCTCTGTGGGAAGCGGAAAGATGAGGGTAAGCGAACTTTGTAGCTAGGAGCTTGGTGCAGGGAAAAGGTACTAAGGGGCGCAGAGTAAGCAGATACCACATCCCGCCCTCGTCCCCCTTACTCTACTGCAGCTCATGCGTATCCCTCTCCGAAAGCTCCGGCGGCAACCCACGCGAATGCAACTCCCCGCCAACGCCCGCCCCCGGGCTCCGCTGACCTAGATCGGATAAATATTCTGAGGGCCAAACACCCCAGCAGGATTAACCACCCCGGCTCCGGTCATCGTTCTCTTTGCACGCACCCGCGACATGACAAGCGCAATCGACACAGCCACCAGCGGAATGCCCAGGCCCAGCCCTAATCCAGCGCCAAACCTCCTCTCCGTATCTGAACAGTCTCTCCGACCGCCAATTGCAGTAGCGAGATTTGCATCGGTATTCGAGTCCGGATTCGCGCTCGCACTCGAGCTCGCAGTAACGGTGACAGTCCGCGTTGCAGTCCCGGTCTCCGCCGCACTTGCAGAGACATTCACCAACTGCGCCACAAGAACTCGCGCTGGCGGCCACCGGAACGTCGACAGATTCCACTCGCAGATCTCAGTGACCCACCCCGAGGGCCCACGCGTCGCGAAGCCCCGCGGGTTACCCGGGCCTGGGCGGATGTCGGCAAAGCTGGTTGATACTTCTGCAGCCCCCGGAAAAAAAATTATCAGCGTCGCGCCGCAGGCAGTCAATAATACGGACATTGAATAAAAAGGGTGGAATGACAATAGGCTACGCACCCGTATAACAAACATGCGGACACTCGTTCTCCGGCCACTCGCGGTCTGTACAGGCGCCGCGGTACGCGAGGTTATAGGGCGAGCCGTAGCAGAGGCCGTTGCTGAGGCAGGACTCGTTGACGAGGCAGCAGACGCGGCTGTTGGGGGCAAGGGAGGTAGTGCTAGGCGGGGGAGCCGTTGGGCCAATAGCAGGGTTGTTGTTGTTCGGAGGATTGGGAGGTGGATGCCGGAAGGAGAGTAGTGAGTAAAAGGGTTGGTAGGATTCGTAGGAGGATGGATAAGGTGTTTATCATTGTTGGTGTTCGGATTTATGGGTAAAGAGAGTGGATGGGACGGTGGATGCAAATGAATGTGGAATGAGAGGAGTGAATTTGGGAACTGGTCAGACGACAGACACCCTGGCGAAGAGAGGGAGCATTCTGTTTCTTTTTGTGCGGTGCAGAAGCAGCTTATCCCGGGTTCTAGGAGATTGGATGATCCGCTCAGCCTTTGGTGTTGTCGCACGAGGGCTGATATAGTGGTTGCTCAAGGTGTCCTTAGTCGGTTATTGTAGTGTTCGGTCTTACTCAACGTTATGACTGCCCCCGCAGCCTTGCGGTAAGCGTGCCAGATAGTCTATATAGTCATCAGCCCCATGGGGTCCGATGGTTCTGTAGGCTAGGTCTGCCTCCTACCATAGTGGGCCTGATACTGGCGTATTGTACATCCGGGGATATGATGGTTGTAGAAGATGTCTCGGAGGATGGAATGAAGTAATTACATCCATTGACGAACTGCCTCCTTGGCAAAAGACACGATATAAGAGGGTGATTGAAGGTTGGAGGTGTTCCCAGTGAGAGGTGAGATTCTTATAGAGGTCGGTCAGCGGTCCTTCTGGCTTATCACAAGGTGTAGACGTACCGTTTCACCCTTTGCATATATTTGTCGAGCATCAACCATATGCCTCTACTTCTACTTTGCGTCTTGGAGCTCGCGCTAACATTGATCGTCTGGATCCCCACTACAGCAAATCTATGGCTCTCCACCTTGTACGCCCAAGCACCCCTCGGCGGAATAATCCTCTCCTTCGCAATACGCTCAAACGTCCTCAAACGTCCCTCGCCTACAGGAAACTCCTCGCTAAACCCAACCTTGCGAATCTTATCCAGACTCATCTCGCGATTCCGATCGAGCAGCGTGAGTCCCGCCTTGACGAAGATCCAGTCGCAGGCTCAATCGTCCTCTTCTGTAGCACGAACTCCGCACACATCTCCGCATACAAATCCTGGTGTGCATTCCATCACATATCAATCTCGCCCAATTCCGCCCTTACCCCATTCTCAGGGCCCCATCCCCTTGAGTCCAAAGTACCCCATGAGAATCGGCCATTTGACGGACCACGGTTCCGGCGTCGCTGTATCAGCGATGCTGAATGCTGTACTGTATTACTCTACGATATATGCCCTATTAATCTTTTAGCAAGTTTCCAATGTCCTTTAAATCCGGGTTGCCCCGTACAAGGTCCGAAGATCCATACGCACACAAGTAACGTGCATCGCAAACGAAGAGCCGAACGGTGGACGCTTAACGTGGTTCACGGCTTAGCGGAGGTCTCAAATAAAGATAAGATTTCATTCCGCCTGGCCCCACGGAAAGAGACGCTAGGTCGTGATCTCGAGTAATTGATATTCCGTGTTCTCTCCATTGCTGCCTAAAACGGGTGGAGCCCGGCGGAGCTCGACCTCAGCAGCTCAGCTTCCAGTTTCCCTCCAGCGAACAGATCTAAGCTTTTACGAAGCTCAACCTCCAAGACAACAAGCCACCAGAATGAACCATTCCCCACAAAACGACAAGACCGAAAAAGAAAGAAAAATGCGCGCCAGTCGGCCAAAGGTGCGCACTGGTTGTGCAACCTGCAAGTACGTCTGATCTTCCTCTACCCGCATAGCAATCAGCCGCTAGCCGGAGACTTACACGTGGGCGATAGGAGTCGGCATAAGAAATGCGACGAGGGTCAGCCGTCCTGCCTCATGTGCATCCGTGCTGGACGCGCATGCGAGTACCGAGAAACAGTAGATCGCCGCAGGAGGCATGCACGTGGAGTGGACTTGGGAGGCCAAATAGCTGGAGGAACACCCGCTGCCAACTACCATCATCATTCCGGCCTAATACCAGCGCCAGCAGTTTTCGCAGCTGCAGGTCAGTCAAGTCTCGATGTGGAAGAGCGCCAGTATCTGGACTTTTTCCGAAAAGCCACCGCAGCGCAGTGCGCTGGCTACTTCTACGATGAGTTCTGGCAGCGACTAGTCCATCAGGTTAGTGAAGAGCAGCCGGCGGTTTGTCATGCTGTTATTGCCCTAGGTTCGCTCAACTATATATTCCTGCAACTACGGTCGGGCGCCAGTAACAGGGCATTGCAGGGAACCTTCACTCTGCAGCAGTGTAACAAATCCATAGTTTGCCTTCGACAGATACTACAGGCCGGTCGCCTAGGCCGCCAGAGTATGGAGGTGGCGTTGATCACCTGCATACTCCTGGTTTCTACGCTGCTGTTCCAGGAAAACGCGCAATGTGCAAGTCACCACTTGCGGTCAGGGTTAAAGCTGCTGAAGGAGTATACGAGCCATAATCCACACCAAATCTCAGTGAGTACAGCGATAGAACGGGCTTTCGCTGGAGTACATTTGAGCTGGTTAGCTTTCAGCACGCCAGAGGTCATCGCGGACGATTCCTTCCCCTCTCTGGTTCCAAGACGACTCCCAGAAATATCCGATGACATTTCCACAGCCAGCGATTTTGTGGTTA
Source organism: Aspergillus pseudodeflectus (assembly GCF_044049435.1). Taxonomy (NCBI): domain Eukaryota; kingdom Fungi; phylum Ascomycota; class Eurotiomycetes; order Eurotiales; family Aspergillaceae; genus Aspergillus; species Aspergillus pseudodeflectus. The sequence continues at coordinate 56,939 of NW_027263886.1, read as the reverse complement.
GTCTTGCTCGACTTATATTGCTTGGTTCTCCAAGAGTCGCGTCAGAAGCAGACACCCTCTTCAGCGAATTATGTGCCTGGAGAAAACAAACCAAAGCATCCACCATCGCCTTTCAACAGCGCTCACAGCGCGATCGCGATGCATTAGTGCTCCTCAAACTGTGGAGCGAAGTCCTCTACGTCATTCTGAGCGTGGAAACGCAGTCCTCGCTAGAGCCACGGGAAATTCGATACGATGCCTTCCTCGCACACTTCCAACACAGCATCGAGTTAGCAAAGAGACTACTCACAACCATATCAAGGCTCGAGCCTGTTCCGACTTTTTCCGTGAACCTTGGAGTCATCGCGCCGCTCTTCTTCTGTGGCTTCAAGTGTCGCGACTGGCTAGTCAGACAAGAAGTGTTACTTTTACTACGTCGATGGCGTTGGCAGGAGGGGATCTGGTCGTCTGATGCGACGGCTCGTCTTTTGACGCGGGTTATTGGGATTGAGACTGGCGCATTGGGGCCAGAAGATATAATTCCTATGGCTGCGCGTATCAAGTCTGTGCATGCTGAAATTACTGGGTCTAATTCTGGGTTACGTCTTTGGTATCGTCGAGCTGGGGATGAGAACTGGACGACAGATAAGTTGGACCAATGAACTGCGTTGGGAGACTGGAGCAGCTGGGGTTATCTTACATATAAGCCAATCAAACGAGATTATTGCTGAACGTGAGTGGACCTCGCGAGTCGCGCGTATATGCAGAGCACAGACCAGGCCGGCCTCCATGATGAGCATCGCACTGAGTCGCTTTTACGCTCCTACCACCGCTTTCGTGGCTAGTAGTACTGCGTAAATGCATACAGACCCCTTTCAGTGTCTAAAATAGCTGGACTTGTCCTTATTATTCACGATCTAGTCTTGATCATCACCTCTCAGATTAGTCAATGTTGATGCCTGTTTGCTATATATGTAGGGCCGAGGGTACAAACCGAGTCGTGCCATTCATGTGACCAATTTTCACACAAATCTTTGGCAAAACAAAGGCATTTCTCACGAAACCGAGTATGGCATCAAGAGTCACTGCGCCCGCACCATGGATTACAAACAGTCAGCAATGCACCCTCGACACATGTCCCATATCACTCGCACACACCACATACCTGCCCAACCTGGCCGGAAACGCATTCTACATGGCTCTCTTTGCGCTTCTCATCCTCATCCAGCTTGTCATCGGAATCCGCACCCGCACATGGTCGTTTATGGGTAGTACGATCTGCGGCCTGATCCTCGAGGTACTGGGATATGCAGCACGCATCAAGATGCGGAGCAACCCTTTCATCGATAGGTGGTTTACAATGTGAGTACACCAGCACATATCCAAGGCAGAAATGAGCCGTAAAAAGAAAAAGCAAGATTCTGACTGAATGTTATCGTCCACAGGTACATTGTCTGCCTAACCATCGCCCCCGCCTTCCTCAGCGCAGCAATCTACGTCCCCCTCGCGCGCATCGTCGCGGTCTACACCACGAGTGTCTCAAGAATAAAGCAGCGAAACTACTCTATCATCTTTGTCGCGTGTGATATTGTCTCGCTGCTTCTCCAGGCAGCTGGCGGCGCGATTACAACGTCAGACGAGGCTTCTACCATACAAGCTGGAATCAAGATCATGCTTGCGGGGCTTGCGGCGCAGGTTGCATCGCTGACACTCTACCTGGGGATATGTCTGGATTTGGCGTGGCGGATATATCGACTCTCGTTCCGGACAAAAGGCACTGCATCACCGGGGACGGATTCAGTTGAGAATAATGGCTTCGCGCTGCATCCCGACTTTGCGGGCCTCCGCGCTTCAAGGAGCTGGGGCTCGTTCTTGGTCCTTCAGGGTCTCGCAACGATATGCATCTATGTCCGCAGCGTCTTCCGAGTCGCCGAGTTGAGTGGCGGATTCGATAGTCATCTGGCGAACGACGAGGTTACCTTTATGGGTCTGGAAGGCGCGATGATTTCTCTCGCGGCGATAGCTTTGAGTACATGGGGCCATCCGGGAATCGGCTTCCAGGGACGGTGGTCGGAGCTGGACTATGCGATGTTTTCGAGGACGCGCAAGTAAAGGGCTGATAGGAACCTCGGAAGTAACAGTGAGGAGAAGGTTGATGGAGAGTGGTGGAACTGACAGGCAGGCTCCCATATACATATCGCGAGTGAGATTCTGAACAGTGTGCAAAGCAAGGGAAACGGATCTAGATCAGAATTAGCTGAGATACACAGATAGTAGATACATAACCTCCAAGCCACATCGTGCGCGACGGATTCGTATGTAGGCGAACTGAAACTAGAAACATATAAACAAAACAAATACTCCGTGCGAGTTCCACAGTTGCGCAGCATGTTCGCTTGAACCACAATTCCGGTACGTACCTACGGGGCCCCCGGGGAGGGCACGGATCCACCCTCGTCAAATCTCGGAATTACCGATGGAAAGGATTTCCAGCGACGTTGAACTAATCAAGCGAACGATACGCACGCAGTACGCCGAAAATCCCGCCTGGCAGGTTCCAACCGAGCCCTGCTAACCCGCTTTTCGATAGTTGGGATCCTTCCTTACCAGAAAGCGCGTTAGCCCATCCAGCCATAGTGACACGTGACCAATCACAATTCTTCTGGAAAAGCTGTCTCTGCGCGCTTGGAGCCTTGGCCATTGCCAGCATTGAACAGGGCGCTGCCTGAAGTGCCTTGGCTGTGCGACGGTGGCCACGTCTCACGAACTCGTGGCTGAACGCAGTGCGCTGTCAGAACCTATTCCAGCCAGCCATGAGGCGGCTATATGTCGGTGACTTGGTTTAGCGAATCAAAGTGAGCAAAGGCTGAAACTCGTCAGTTTAATTTGTTGACGAACCGGTGGGGCGTCGGCTATAATTGCCCTGCGAACTGGGATCTGGACCTCTCTTCAGCTCAGCCCCTGTCGTCCCAACGGGCCGGCCGAACCGAAACAAACACATAAAAGATGTGTACCAACGACTCAGGCAATAATGTCTTCACCGTCTATCAAAAACAAACACACTTTGACTACAGATCATCATGTCGGAATCAAATACAGCAGTCGCAGAGTGCCGTGCGCTCTACGAGCAAATATGGCACACTCCTCAAAAAACATTGGAATTGGCGCGCTCAGATTTGATGAAGCCTGCGCCAGCGTCTATGAGTCTGGAGGAGCGAACACGACTTACATATAAGAGAGCTCAGGCTTTAGCGCGTGCTCACAGTAACGTTCCCTGCCACTGCTGTCCACTAAGAATTGCAATTGACTAATTGGCATGAACCAGATTTGACATTACAGGATGTCGTGGAAATGACGCCCGCATTCTGGAAGCTGCACATGGACATGCTTACTGCCATGGATGGGAGCGCAATCAACTTGATCAGCGTCGGATATAATCTGTTTGTTGGCACAGTTGCTCCTTTCCTCCCCACGCATCCCGAACTAGGGCCTATTATACAGCAGGCGTTGAATGTGGATATCTCGTGAGTCCCGCATCCACCTTTTCTCTACGTACGTCCTTTAACTGCGCCTATTAACAATTTCTCAGCTCCCAATTCATGCTTACCGAGCTCGGGCACGGCTTGGATGCACGCAACCTAGAGACAACCGCAACGCTTCTACCAAACGGCAAGATTGACTTACACACGCCGACTCCAAATGCCGCCAAGTAAGCTGCCCTATAATGGCTCTCGAATCTTGTCTACCCAGGGCTAACGTGAGTAATTTAGATGCATGCCACCTAACACACCCCGCAACGGCCTCCCTACCATTGCCGTTGTGATCGCGCGCCTTATCGTTGAGGGAGAGGACCGCGGTGTCCGACCATTCCTCGTTCCCATGTCGGATGGTAAGAAGATGTGCAAAGGCGTCACCTCGAAGTGAGTATTTAGACAAAAGCTTGAAGCCTCTATGGATCTATCGCTTGTCCTTAGATGTGCTCGAAACTGACGCGAGATGTTCTCTAGAGTATTTCCACAACGCCCGGGTGCCAATCCAATCGATCACGCCCTCACATACTTCAACCACGTCGAGCTCCCATTCTCCGCCCTACTCGGTACGCTGGAGAAGCCCCGCAACGAGCGCGACAACTTCCTGCAAACCATCCACCGCATGGGCGCCGGCACCCTCTTCCTCGCAGGCAGCACCATTCCACTAATCAAAATGGCCGTGTACAACGCTAGCAAATTCAGTTTCCGGCGCCACGTCCAGGGCCACGATGGAAAACCCATGCCCGTAATCAACTTCCGAACACAGCACTTGCCCATTTTACATGCTATCGCGCGAGCACATGTCCTCCAGGCGTTCCTCATCTACGCGGGGAGGGAATACTGTATTCATCAGAAGAGTGATTCGCGCATCAGTCATATCTTTGCCACGACTTTCAAGGCGGTTACGATTCATCATTTCCAGACCAGTCTTAAGGCGTTGAATGAGGGGTGTGGGTGGCAGGGGTATTATGATCGGAATCAGATCATTGCTGCTGAGGTGAGTGCGCGCCTTGCAGGGCAGGAAAGGATGACATGTGTACTGACCTAAGATCTATAGATGGAATTCCGCGCAGTCGCGACTGCTGAAGGCGATGTTCGAGTACTCGCTATTCGTATGTTCATTCCATTCTTCCATATCCTGTCCCACCAGCAAACCTAACCTGTTCCCAGGCCTCGCCAGCGAACTCCTAATCGGCCGCTACTCCCCACCCCCACCCAAAAACCCTCAAAGCCTGCTCGCCCGGCACGAAGCCGGCCTCTTCGCCGAAGCCCGTGACCTAGTCAAACGCTTCAAGAACCACCGCAGCGAACCCTTCAACCGCGCAATCCTCCCGCTCGCCCTCCCCCTCGTCCTCGCAATCGGCTACCGCATGGCCATCGAAGCAGCCATCGACATCGGCCTTGACCCCAAGATCATCGCGCTCTACGAGGCGAGCATCTTCCGCGAATCGTCCTGGTTCGTCGAGGTGATTAGCCGCAAGGAGCAGCAGGCGCTGGAGGCCAAGGCGGCGGATGAGCTGCTTCCGGAGTTGGAGAGGCTGGTTGAGGAGACGGGGGTTGAGCCGTACTGTTATGCGCCCATGACGTCCGATAAGTTGTGGGAAGGGTATGTGAAGGAGTTGGAGACGTTTGAGGGGGATGCGGTTTGGGATTTCAAGGCGAGGCTTTAGCATGTGTATATTTGGGATTTTGTCGAGGGCGGTTTTCTGAGAGGTTATAGATGATTTTACTAATTTTTCCAGCGGAATCTATTTCCGAGCGGTCCTAAGCTACTTGCCATGCTCATAGTAGTAATCCAGATATGCGCTCCTGGAATGCCGTACGGGAAACTCTCATGTTTGTTCCGGTCACTCTGGAGAGCCTTGTCCCAGCCAATTTGATGAGCTTGAACTCAAGGGCGGAATACCGTTCGGACAACTTGGAGACTCCTGTATCAGCTCGCTATATTACCAGTAGTCTAGTCCAACGCGCGTACCGGCAACATAGGAATATGTCGAAAACCCAGCCCAGCGGCTACGAGCAATCCAGGATGATAGCCCAGTGGAGAAAGTGGGAACGAGGGAACGAATAGGGCCCCCGGGATGCGACATCGAACTGCATACCCGTACATGAGCCACATCAGCGGCAATCATGATCCAACCCTAACCATGTCGCCTCGTCAAATCCCCAGACGTACTCTGTACAGGATATAATTCCTTCCGTGTAAGAATCCGGTACATACGACCACAGGGTGTGGAGAACAGGGCTTCCCGTCCGCTTAGCCGTACTTAAGCCACACTAATAAACGTGGCCAGAAGTTAAATGAGCCCCAAGGGTGTTGCTGCTTTATGGGTAACAGGTGCTAAATTATAGGTAAGTATAGGTGAGTATAGGTAAGATAGGTAAGAATTTAGTAAAAATATTACCTACTAGGGTAAGTAGGGGTAAGAAGGGTAAGCTATAAAATAATATATAAAATAGGCTATAATTATTATTCCTTTACCTTTAATATAAATAAAAAAGGCCTTTTTATTATCTTATATTCCTTAATTGCCTTTTTTGTTATATAATTATAACTAGGTCTATAAAAATAAAGTTAGAATATAAAAAGGCTATAAAAGCCTATAGATTTATAAAAGAATACTAAAAGACTATAAAAAGGAAGGAAAATATTACTAGTAGTAAGAAAAGGTTTCTAGTAACTAATAAGGTATATAATAATACTATAAATATATAACAACTATAAAAAGAATCTAGTCTAAGCCTTTAAAAAATAATACTAAGTATTATAAAGAAGTAAGTAGCTTTTATTAAGGAATTAGCCTAAAAAAGGAGTTTTTTAATACTAATAAATCCTACACCTTTATTTAAAGTTTTAAGCTTTTTATACTCTTACTTATTTTACAAGAATGTAAGCAGCGTTGGAGTCGATCCATTGGCGCTTTGGTGGGTGATATTAACAAAGTGCTACCCGCACCTCTGAGTCACGTGCAAAAGGTAAACTTGGACCATTAGGCCACTATATCAAATCCTTTAAAGGAGCCACCTTTTAAAGGTTTGATATGCCCAGAACCTATAAGGACCTGAGGCCTAAAGGGGTTGTGATAAGTGTGAAAGGGTATAAAGGCATTTAATAAGAGATATTAAAGATATAATCCATGCGTAAATCAATAGTCAGGTTAGTATCGTAGATTAATGCTGAGTTGCGAAGTCTCTGCCTTCGTGAAGGGAGGATATCCTTTCATGTGCTAAGTCAGCCAGGGGCTGACTCAGCCCGCGAAGTTCTAACTATCCTATATACATGTGGTGAGGGTCTTACAGAACCTATGTTCAATGTTCATCACTAGTATCGCTATATAAGGTTCCTAACACAAAGGTAAGAATATTATGAAGGTTTAATAAATTTTGAAGGTCTTAGAAAATTATAATTCTAATAGTCTAGGTTAGATAAATATAAATAAAATTACTTAAAAAATTATAGGGAAGTAGAACCTTATAAGGTTTAAATATAAAGGGGGAATTAGGATTTAGTACCTAATAGCTATTAAATAGTTAGTTAGGCTATAACCCCTATAATATACTAGTATACTACCTTTGATTTAAAAAAAGCTAATTAGTGAAAACTTTATAAATTACTTTATTATAAGCCTAGGTCCTTAGTATCCTAGTTAATAGTTAAATTAGTAGCTTATATAAGGGTTTTAAATAAGGTAGTCATAAAGGTAGTTAGGTTTTACTATTATAATATAATTCCCTCCTAATAAAGTAGGTTACCTATAATTTATTACTATTATACTAGATATAGGATAGTTACTAGGGGCTCTTTATCCTAGGAAACTAATAAAAATAAAAACAATAATAAAAGGTCTTTGAAAATAGGCTAAAAATAAAATAGTATAAAATTTTATAATAAGGTATAAAGGCTTTATAAGCTTATTATATTTATTATTTCTTACTATTATTAAATTTTTAAATTTTATTTAGTTATTTTATAATATACCCTTAGATTACCTATAAAATAGATCATACTAATTAAATAAAGTAAAATTGTCACAGCCCCAACAGGAGGCCACGCAACCGCCACGCGGGGGAATAACTACTTGCGCCCTTTTAAACTCTTAAAATTCATTCTTATTATTAATATATATAGAAATCTGTGTATTATATTGCTGATTTAATTTCTTAGGACCAGGAGCAGTTGGTCTAGTAGGCTATTAAGGGACTTTAGGTTCTAGTATAATCTTAGGATTTATATATTCCTATATTCCTGCTAGATCTACAGTAGTCTCTATAGCTTTATACTAACGCCACGCCAGTCATCTTTACAGGTCAAGATAACTAAGACCTTAACAGCTTGGTTCTAAAGTAAATTATTGTCTATATTAGGCTAGTATATACTTCAGGGGAAGTTCGCGCGCAATTAGCAAGGTTAGAATAGCTTTATATAAGCTTATTTAGGTAAGAAAGGTCTGGAGGCAGGTTCTAGGTAATAATAAAGAAGAATATTCCTAGCAACCCGGGCTCATAACTGTAAGCCGGCCGAGGATCCAATGGAATAATAGAAATCAAGAGGTCTAATCATTCCATATAACTGCGAATAATGGAGAACTAAATACAGTGTAATCAAATAATCAACTAAACTAAATAAGGAAAAGATAGCAAAACTTTTAGTGTGCTGGAGGATCTCCAATCGCTGAATCCTGAAGGATCTCACCGCATTGTTGACCTTCACCGTAGTTTCGGAGGTCGACCACCAGCTCCGGCTGACATGTTATAAAAGAGCTCATATTTCTTTAATTTCATTGAGACCGAGAAAATCAACCAGAGTTAAGCCGATGTAACCTATCTAAGAACCCTTCCATCAATAGCTTCCTCCAAGAGATATGAGAGTTGTCTAAACCCCTCTCATACGGCGTATGCCCTCGATCCTCGACATGTAGACACCTCCTACGGAGTCCGCTGCAAGACGAGATAATAACGGAGGTCATGCGTTTGAAACAGGCTCTAGTTGTTCAAGAACAACTCCATTTGCTTTGCGTAGAGCTCTGGCACCTGGAAGAGATGTCCGTGCCCTGAATCTGGATAAAGATGCAGCTGCGCATTGGAGATCTCCTGCTGCAGGACAAAACTGTTGGAGGTGGGCGACATGATGTCCGTATGGCCATTGGTGACCAGAACGGGGCCTTTAATGTCTCGCAATCGATCAAAGGTGCTAGTATCGGTGGTGTGTCTGAAAATGGCATTGAGCTGCGACTGAGCGCCAGCGCCAGTAAGATATCCCTTCCGGAGTTCGCCTGGCACATTTCGCTCGTGGATTCGCTTCCACCATGCACGCCCAAGGGCGAGGCTGGTCTCAGAGGGGAAGAAGAAAAGTCTCATCATATCCTCCTCTGTTGGGGGCTGGTCATTGTTTGCGCCCGCGCTCTCCAGGACCTCCCGCGGGGGCAGCGCCACACCTTCGCCGATTCCGGATTGAGTACCAGCCAGGATAAGTTTATGGACGAGCTGCGGGTATTCATATCCTAGATACTGTACTATGCCTCCACCCATGGAGAATCCAATGAAATCGGCCTTGGGGATTTCAAGCGCAGCGAGGAAGTCGACCAGGACTGTGACCATCTCGGGGATAGAGTCCGGCACGGTTCCTTCACTATGCCCGATACCAGCACTATCGTAGACAATCACTTCGCGGCTTTTGGCAATGTTGTTAAATAAAAGCGGATCGAGCGTGTCCATGCTACCGCGAAGATGATTGACATAGACCAAAGGCAGTGGGCTGCTTGCTCCGAAGCGACGATAGGCGATTCTCAGTCCATTGACCGAGACAAAGGAAGTTGGAACAGTTTGCAGAGTCGTCATTGTAGTGGTTTGTCCAAAGAGCGGTTTTGAGCGAGTCCGTAGTTTCTCTGAGGATGGATACCGACGGAAGGAGTCCCATAAAACAAGGATAGTTTGTATCTTTTATAGGGCAAGATGTTAACCTACCGGCTGCGGGAGATTCTATGCTGGTATATCCGTGACCCGGTCAATGTCCTACCTCGGGTGAGACAGGACAGTATGATTTCACCATGTTTACTAAGGCAGACCAGATACGAGCCAATTCCCACTCCCCATGGGGAACTAATTTGTGGCCCTGCCCTATATTCGGAGCCGGGTAGATGAGTTGACAGCTCGAAGCACGGTCGGGCATTCGACTCATAATCCCGATTCCGAGGCCCCGCTTCTGTTGGCAGTGCTGTGGAAACTCGTTAACCTGGCCGTGGCGTTATTCGCCTCCCGTTTTTCAAGTGGACGATCCATACTTCGCCAGTGTCCCGGTTTGTAAGCGTTACAAATTTACAAGACATTTGCACGTTCTGAAGGCTACCAGGAATGCAATTTGCAATTGAGCCATGGGCTAATCGCCTGCTGAGTACGGTATCCCTTGCTTCCCTCGGCCTGAGTTCAACTGCCTTTTAGAAAGGCCACCTTTTGAGGAGTACTTCATTTTAAGAGCTTTTCGTTAAATCTTGGCGAACTTTTTCTACGATTCAGTACTGCCCACGAGCCCTCAGCTGTTCAGTCTTCCGTCGTTTGCCTGTCGACTCTCCCTGAGCTCACAACAACAAGGCATTTCCAAACTCCCCGCCCAGATGAAAGCCGTCATCACACATCGATTCCTGCCTAAGCGTCTTCTGAGTCTCGCTCTTGGTAGTCCGCTAGGACAGGGCGCGCAAGTTAATAATGTCCCCATTCCAAGCATCACCGATAACGAGGTCTTAGGTAAGGTACATGCGGTCGCGCTAAATCTAATTAACTTTAAAGATATTAATTTTATTTCCCCTCGTAATTCTGTTGTGGGAAGAATCGCCTGCGCTGTGAGGGGGAAACGGTCTTAAGTACGTCGCAGACTGGAACCGCGGATAGCGGGACGGCGAGACGACGAGACGGCGAACGCTGGCTCTCTATGATTCCATTCAGCTGAGGCTGAGCAGCTTCATCTCGCGGGAACCCCGATTCTTAGCATGATCAAGGCTACTCATCATGAAGATGCCCGGGTATTTCCTTCCGGCCTCAACATCCAACCATCCATCTCGTCGACGACCAGGACTCGGAATTCCCCGGCTTTGAGCCTTATCATAAACGTTCAAGTCATGATTATATCGGTCAAATTGTTTAAAGAAAAAAAAAAGTGGTGTTATATTTCCGTGTCGTGACTCGTGTTTCGACAAGATAACCAGGCATCGCAAGCGATCAGGTTGGACTGGTCTAGTCTTTTTGGGCCTTGCCCAGGTATATTCCTTGCAGCTCTGATCGGTCACCGATGACCTTCAATCCACCGACTCCGCCAGACCGTAAGCTTATCATCATCTTTACCATCTCCTTGCCTTCAGCCAATTATTCACTCCATTCGACTTTCCACATGGACCGAGGCTTCACACCAGAGAGCCGCCAGCAACAGACTGTTGGGTGTTTTTTTTTCCCAACCTGTGACCAGTCAATCACCCATGCGATTCTGCTGTCGGTTATGCGGCAGGGGATATATCTTATGTGTACGGAGTAGGTAACATGGAAATAGCCCGGGCAAAGCAGGGGGAACGCCAGCCGATCGTGGCTTCCACCATGTTCGATTTTCCTGGACCCGCGAGATAGTGCCACTAATCTGTTTTGGGCAGCTGAACAGGGGGTTCAAGTTTGGGGTCATCTCAGAACTCGAACGCGTCAAAACAAAATTTACGACTATGAATCCGCCTCTAATCCCCCGGTGCAGGAAGAATGAGGCTTACTATGCCCCTCCAACAGCTTCTGCTGGTCCTATTGCTTCATATTACGCAATAATGCGATATAATTCCTTCAGGGAGAGGAGGTGATGTGTCCAAGTACTTTCTGTCGTGGATGGAAACAAGATATATATATAAAGACCATCGTCGCCCTTTAATGAATCTCCGCCTGCTTGGGCTTCCATGTGTAGCAAGAAATTGACATGCTCATTGGCCTTTTCTCGATGGGGAATTTCTGAAGCCTTGGTGATTGTTTTGGTCGAGCCACCCAGGGCGAGGCCCGCAATCTACAGCATCGGTTATTATGTGTTTTTGCTCCGCCTCTGTGGTTATCGTCTCCATGGAAGTTCGTTGGAATGAAGCGGACGACTCAGTAGGCTGGGCAGGGAAATGTGAGGAACTGCTTTCAATTGGGTCCATTTTCCAAGCACTTACACCAAGTGAACGACTGGACATTCTTGGTTCTCGTCAGATCCTAAGCTTCCCACTCTATCGACAAGCGTCTATAGATGGCATAAACCAACCACGAATAAAGGAGCCAGTACGTACCTGGGAAGGTGCGAGGGAGTTACTAACAGCCTTGTTAGTAGATGACTGAGGGAGCATATGGTAGTCACCAGGTATATAAAGCACCTACTAGTCACCATAATGAAAGCATAGAGGCGCCACGTCTTAATAGAGTTGGCTAGGTGACTTGTTGTCTTGACCGTTTCGTTTGGACATGGCCAAGGGAAATATGGTTTTTAGCAAAGAGGAGCGATCCTTCTCCACCTAAAAATGAAATCTTCACCTAGATCAGCTGTAACGCCTGTTCGGGAGACGTGAGCATTAGCATCCATCTGCTCACCGTACCTCAGCTTTCGGTGGGCAGACCAGAGGACGAGTCTGTTCAGTGTCGGCCAGGCACAGAAACATTCCTCTGAGCAACATTTGGCCACGTTGACGGCGTGCTGGCCATATCCATCTTAAATACACCGACCATGGCTGCTAGATATACTACTCGTCTGCCCATTCCGAAAGGCCCAGGTACAAACCGTGTATCGCGTCGTATGCCATGCCATCAGAAAGCGACTGGCCGCATATCTGTATCAAGGCCGGATATTTATGCGTGGCGTACATAGATACCGCGTAGTTTTATACCATAATCTTCTCGTGTACCATTGCAGACATACCTAGGTTCTGTGTCCCTGCCCTGTGAACAAAGTCGAGTTGGCGGGCGATGTTCTGGATAACGGGGATACGGGCGAGTCGGTTAGTGTTGTCATTGCGCGGGCCGAAGTGCTCCTGTCTTTGCCATCAATACTAGTAGGTAAAATCAGTGCACTTGACTTGGCTCAAACAGACGCCGTAACGCTAGGGGTGAAAGCAAGCTTGTCCCAAGATAAACTCTTTAGAGCCAGATATCGGCCTAAGTAAAGGCTTGTTAGTAATAATCCTGCGGGTTATATCTAACTACCACGAGATATGTGTTCATCTATTAATCAAGCCACTTGATTAGCCACCGTCAAATATTGGATGGTTTCTCTTTGGCAACCGCAAGTAACAGCTGGTTGGCTCCAGAAGATACCGGCTGCATGGGACTAGCATGCTGCGATGTATGAAGGTCAATCTCGACACTAACTTATAGCTAAAGCCGAGATGTTACGGTGAAGACTACTAATAGCTTTATTAATGTCATACCTACCAACTACGGTATCAACAATTACATCCTCACTTTCAGATTCCTAGCTAAGCCCACCTATTCTACAACAATCATGGGCCACTCTCAGCAGCAGCAGCAAGTGCGATCTACCATCGGGCGTATCCGACTGACCCAGGCTCCCTGACCCCATTGAAGGCGTCTGGACGACTGCATCAGGCCCGACAATTCCAGCGACACCCTCAGCCCGAAATGGTGTGGCCTTCCAATCAGAAAAGCAAGAAAATCGACAAAAAAGCTTAGAATTATGTGGAGACTCAAATAAAGGAGCAGATACGCAAAGCTAGCTTCAAAGACTACAGCCTAGCACACGAGCGGTTAGCAAGCAGATACCTAGGCTGCGCATGTGTTTGCTAGCATTCTGCAAGGCTTTCACTCGAAAATAAATACACAGTGAAGCCGCCAGCTGGCGATTCCGAAATATAGGCCAGCGGAATTATGTGCGCAAGATGAACTTCAAGTGGTGGGACGTCACAGGACACATATCATCAGAATCGATCTAAACATATCAAAGTGCATAGGGCTTCAAGACTCCCACAGCCACCCCGTATTCTATTAGGTTCTGAAAATACAGTATTGTATGTCTCCTATAATCATTACTGATTTGGCAGTGTATGAATATTAACAGGCTTTATGTAGAGCGGGAAGTTAAGCTAGGCTATTATCGTGGTTAGGAGTGTCACCCACTTAACTGCAGTCTGGCCGCTAGGCTAGAAGTCTAATACCCAGGGATAAGGTTTGACCGCTTTATTTTTACGGTTTTTTTTTTTTTTTTTTTTTTTTTTTTTTTTTTTTTTGATGGTACTGAAAAAGGCCCACACTGCTACCTTGCAGGAGAAGCGGCTTATAGTTATTTGCAGTGAGTAGAATATGTATTAGGAGTTTCACCTTATATTTTTTATAACCTATTCCTTATTATCTCCACATTTCTGTAGCCTGCAAATGGCTTTCTATGCAAATCCTCGAGGCCATCATATGTCACTATCTTAAGCAACTCGTCAAGGCGTTCCGCTCTGTACTAAAGCGTGTTACGTCTGACTCCACCCGACAAAGAGATCGTTTTCCGGTTTCCGAACCTATCCATGACGACAAGGTCAGAGAAGTTCGCGATAACAGGGATTCTCCAGACAAGGAAGGCAACCAATGGAGGCATGGAAATGTTGCCGAAGGTTCGGATCGTGGTTCGGATCGTATGGAGGTCAATAGCCTAGACGTCAGCAGTCTTCTGGAAGAGTATGTATGGTGCCGTAGGAGTCGCGATCGGGTGAGAATGAAGCTAAGAATTTGACAGGCTCAAAGAGGGTATGGAGTACGGCACAAGAAAGCCACAGAATTTCATTGAACAGGGTATACCGACTAGGTAAGAATTCAATCAATTGTCTGCGCGCTACCCGAGGCCGAACAGATTCTCGGAATGCTTAGTTATGTTCTGCCGTCTCGGGGCAATAGTCAATTGGTCAGGAGCAACAGGATTGTCCTCGTCTTCTGTCGAACAAATGAGCAAAGTTTCTGTGAATTATTGGGGGCCTCGGCTATGCCTTATTTTACTGACACCTGATTCTAATGACAGTGCGGTCCGAAACGTTAATCTGAGGTATTTTTTTGGTGTTCACCGAGCAGGATCTTCCCCACGGGGGGTTATGTGGAGTCCGGAGGATCACTCACATCCAGTTTGCGGTCTCAGGGTACCGATGAGCAGTCCAACTCTGAAGGGCTTTGGTTCCGTACCCCGCGATCGCCCGCAGGATACCCTCAAGGAGACATTTGCGGAAAATGCACCAGTAAGACCCCATATTTCTTGACACCACTTAAGTAGCATCGTATACCTGCTAATACTTCAAACTTCCGAGATCAACTACAAAGATTCTCTCACCCGTCTAGTTAGCGGCCTTAGTCCAAACACTCCCAGAGAGTCATATTTCTGTCATTTCTCCTACCAAGACGAGCCCCTCCACCGTGCCTAAAGACCTGAGCTGAAAATACATTCCGCGATGAAAGCATTCCAATTTGCCGGGGTCTCAAAGGGACTCCAACTACATGATGTCCCGATTCCCAAGCCTGGTGAGGGTGAAGTGCTCGTTCAAGTTCGAGCCACTGGTCTCTGCCACACAGACTGCAATGTGATTTCGGGCAAGGATAATATTCTCGTGTCTAAACTGCCTGTTACGCTGGGACACGAGATCGCAGGCGTCATCGTGGAGCTCGGAACCGGTGTTACTGAATTCAGCATCAACGACAGAGTCGTGTCTGGAATAGCGATCAAGCATCCCGTCACCCTGGAGGAGATTTTGACAACAGCTGGCCTCGGCTACGACGGTGGCTACGGAGAATACGTTGTGATCAAAGCCGAAAAGACAGTGCGAATCCCAGACGGTGTCACCTTTGCTCAAGCGGCTGTGGCTACCGATGCTGTCGCCACTGCGTACCATGCTGTTGTTGTGGAAGGCCAAGTTTCTTCTTCTTCAACTGTCGGGATCATTGGCCTGGGTGGCCTGGGTCTCTCAGCCGTCCAGATCGCAGCCTACACAGGTGCAAAAGTGTATGGGATCGATATCAGCGCCAAGAAATATGTCGCTGCTCTACAATCCGGGGTATCAAAGTGCGCAAAGAGCCTGGACAAGCTGGCTGGAGTTCAGTTTGATGTAATTGTGGATTTTGCGGGAACAGGCACCACCACCGCAGCGGCTGTGAATGCTCTGCAAACTGGAGGACGCCTCGTTCTTGTTGGACTCGCGGCGAAGGAGAGTACGATCAACACCTACGAGCTGGTTGCTCGAGCAGTCTCCCTTAAAGGCTCTGCGGGCTCCACGGTTCAGGAGGTAGCAGTGGTGCTCGAATTGATTGCCAAGGGAAAGATTCACCCAATTGTGGAAGAGATTCCCTTTGCAGATATTCCAAAGGGACTGGATAGGATCGCTAAGGGTGATACACTGGGGCGATTATATGCCGATCCAACCAAAGCCTGAACTTCTGTTGCCTCATAGTTATCATAATTGAGTTCCAATACACGAGATTTTCCGCTATCGCAGGTCCGCTATCTGGCAATGAGTACTCATGTACTTTTATTATTCACTTTATGTAAGAGTAGGAGAAGGCCGACGGTTGTGCCAAGACGATTGCTACCATGCAATTGATGATGGAATTGGTCAAGGCAGCATAAGCCACTTCCCCCGACCAAATAACCTAGGCGATGAGGTCTTCTTACATGACGTTGAACCTGGTGCAATTTTCCGTCCTTAAATTTTCACGCTTGGGTGCACGGTTGACGAATAAACCTCCTGGCTTTATTCTGCTTCTGCCCTTCGTGTTGCAGGCTCGCAGGGAAAATACTGGAGGTTTCCTTACATTCAATGGTATGGTACAATCGACTGGAGAGAAATGTTTAGGCCTCGAATCCCCCAAAGGAGGCCAATTCATTAGAGTAGATATGACTCAGAGTTTTAACAGTTGTTCGAGTTCCTCCAACGGATGCCAGTGGTCCTTCGTTGTGAAATTCACGATCGTAGAATCTTGAAGACCAGTCAGGTCCTGGTTGCCTGGCGTTGAGTCCACTGGTGGAAACAATGCGCTTAAGCTCTCCTTATGGGCGAGGTGGCGACTGGGAATGTGTTGCCCCTGTTCCGTGTCCATGCGACTAGGCACGACGTGCAGGCTCCCAGCCGTCAGTAATGTTGCTGGTACGGTCTCTCCGCAAGTACTTCCCCCATCGCCTGCCTCCACCGATTCAGATATATTCGGATCCCAGCTTTCGCCCGTGGGAGGTATAAGTCGTGCTATTTCGGAAAGTAGCGAGTGTATTACGCTCCAACGAGGTACTTCGTCGACTCCGCCCCGCAAAGAAAAGAATCCCGGGGCGGGTTGTGAATTTCTATCGGCACTCCTTGGTGTACGAATAGCGGATGCACTTAGTAGTAATAAAGTCATATCAGTAAGCCACAATACATGATTTGCCGTCAGGACGGGGAAAGGGAACATGACGATACCGTGCTCGCACTGCCCTAAGCAGGCACACCTGGTTCATACGAACGCAGTGTGTACATCGATGACGGCTGGTGTAAATGCAGCGTCTTTTCCGAGCATGGCATGCTTGAAAAGCTGACGTTTTGAATAAGTGTGAGTCATTAGATCTCGGACCTTGCCTTGGTAGGAGATCTCTTGACCGAAATACTGGTGTTGATGGATTCATGGGTTTCAGTCAAAGAATATGTGCCACTTATTCAGGATAGACCTGACTTAGAATGTATGTACCTTTTAATACAAACCCATAGACAGAGCAGAATTGGATCTTTAAGAGACTAATAGCAATACAGGCTATCAACAGTGGCTCGTCAATCCTAGTTCTCGGAAACACCCGCGCTGTGAGGACCGAAATCTCGTCTTTCCAGATAGCTAGGCGTATTAACAATTGAGTTATGACAGAAGTGGTCCGAGTATACACACATTGGCACTTATCTTTGACTCTTGTTCTCTCGGTGATTAACCTCGGCTGGTCTAGGGACATTGACATAACACCGGCTCCACGGATGTAATCACGTAATCTATGAAACCAAGGCGCCTCCATCCACGCAGAGTGGACCCATGTGGGCGAAGATTTCTCATCCATTGCAGTTATTAGTAGCAGGGTCCGATCCGAGGAATAGGCAAGTTTGTCAATGACCCTTGACGCAGTTTTGTACTTAAAATGCTTCCATATACGCGCGTGTGATTTTTATTACAACTCCTCACCTCATCACCTTAATCATGTCTACTCAGAAGGCTGTTATTGTTACCCAACCCAAGACCGCGGACTTGGTCAGTTCTCGTGTCATTCCTACGCTCCGCGATGATTACATCCTTGTCAAGACCATCAGCGTGGGTTTAAACCCTAGTGACTAGAAGCACATTAACTTCCTCACGCTCCCGGGGGTACTATTAGGAGGCAAATACTCTAGTATTATTAAAGTAGTTAGTAAAGATGGCAAACTACCCTAGAAGAAACGGGACCATATCTATAGTTCCGCCCATGGTGGTAATACTATTTAGCCTAAGGATGGATCTTTTGCCAAGTATATTATTATTAAGGGTGATATGCAACTTTAGATCCCTAAGCACCGTAATTTCTAGGAAGCTGCCATGCTTAGAGCTGGCATCTAGACTATTAGCCAGTCCCTATACAGTCCCTATATTAAACTTTAGGATTGGCTCTACTAACTTAACCTATCTAAGACACTACTCCTATTCTTATATATGGCGGATTAACTGCTATGCGTACCCTAGTAATCCAGTTCGCGAAGCTGTCTAGTTGTTAGGTATTTACCACATGCTCGCCATATAACTTTAACCTTGCCTATTCTTTAGCGTGGATGCTATCTTTGATTACAATAACCCACAGTCTGCAAATCAGATTTAGAAGTAGACAAACAACAGCCTAATACTAGTTTTAGACTGCATCTCCCTCACTTATAGTATGGCTTTTACTAATAAGGCACTATTATCTAAGGACAACAAGTACCTGTTACTCTTACCCGTAAAAACTAAACAGGCGAATATTAATAGTTACTTTATGTTACGGGCTGAGCTTGACCCTTGGGAGAACTTGGCCTACGGCCTTATGGCCCTGGAACATCCCTACTAAACACGTGACCCACACGTTCTTACGTCCCGCTGCGGCCACCCAAATTACTGTTCCTTAACTATTCCTTCTGTACCTAGAGGCGTAGCTAGTTTGGTCAATCAAATCGCTGCCCCTAACACTTTATTTTAGTCTACACCTCCCTTAGCAAGGCCTTTAGTTTTAGGGACACGCCTTTCCCTGCTAAGCAAGAGGATTTTAAGCATGCTAAGAGGTTTACCCAGGTAGCTTAGGCTCTTTTAAATCTAGGCAAGATCAAAGTTTATCCTCCCAAGGTTAGAAAAGATGGTCTATGTGGTGTCCTGGAGGGAACTGAGCTCCTCAGGACTAACAAAGTCAGTGGTGCGAAACTAGTTTACAACGTTGCGGAGACTCCTTAGTCACAAATTTGTTAGTTGTATATATTAATCAAATAGGAGATGGAAATGCTTAGTATTTCCTATATAAGGGAAGACCGAGCGGGAAGATTGTGCTGCCGCACCACATGACCTTGCCATGGCAGCTGATGCCTCAGGCATACATGCCGACAGGAATCATTGTCGAGTTCACGGAAGCAAACGAGAGGGGTCCGATTTAACATGCCCCCGTTGGATGTACTACGTTCGTAATACGGAGGTAAATGTAATTGGTTCATATTTGGATAATGACATCCTAGTCTAACATTGCCTATTGGCACAGTGGCGTCTTAATCGTTGGTGGACCAGATTGGCAGCATCACAAACAGCCCTAGCTTGGGGTCCACAGCAACTTATAACCCTTCCACAGCGGGGGTCTGCGTCAGAATCCGCTTCAAGTCAAGTCTATGCCCGTATTCGTATGCGTGGACACTTTCGGCATGCACCCCGCAGAGATCAGTGGTGCGCTGGAAGGCAATCTCATACAAACCACAACCCTCCTTCCTTATTTGATTATGTAGAGGTCATTAGTCCGTTGACTGGTAAGGTCCGTCCTTATTTCGCAGTTTCTCTTCAATTGGTATCCACTTTGCACAATGTTCGTCGTCTTTGTAGGTATTGCTTTCCTGGAACGGATTTGTAAGCATGTAGAGAGGGGGTTTGGTTCCAGTGCCACTAGTGGGGGCCATCAATCAGAATGATGAGTGATCAAGCCGAGGCACAAGGTTCAACTTTTAACTTTGCCTCCGTGGGGCGAGGTCCAACTATTCGTCCGGTTCCAGGACGATCCCCTGACTAATTGGTCGTCAGGGAACGCTGGTAGGATTCTAATAATACGGTCTCTTCGCCCTGCCTAACAGACTTGCTTGACTTCCTTTGAGCTTATCCATGAAAATATTCGGCCCGTCATGGACCGACAAGCACCTAGTGACCTCCCTGTCTTTAATTGGGGTGATTTCTTTCAAAGCCGTCGGTTATTACTGGAGCCCGAGACCGCTAATATCACTTCATTGCTATCGGCCCGCTCCTTTCTCCTGCCCGAGTCGTATACCTCACCAAATGCTCAAAGTAGTACGCCATCATCACTCAGTCCGGGCCACCTCGCCCTCGAACTCGCATCTTCCTCCAATCAGACCAACACAAATCAAACAACCCCCTCTAAACCGATGACACCACGCCCACAGAAACGCCAGCGATCTGGTCCGAAGAAGGCCGGCCCAGCGAAGGACGACCGTGGAGCGCCCCAAGCAGTGAGTGATAGCAAAGAAAATCCTGAAGAGGTTCGTGTCCGTTTGTAGGGTATCCAATATGTCGATGTCCACACATGTCGTGATTGTGTTTCTAACCGAGACGACCTCTTGTAACAGCGTCGCCGGATGCAGTCCCGCATAGCACAACGCTCATATCGTTCGCGACAGCAAGCCATAGTCGACGGCCTCAAGAACCGTATATCCCTTTTGGAGACTTCAATGGAGAAAACGAGCTCCGCTATGTTGTTGTTCAGTGAGAAGCTTGTCCAAAGTGGGGTGCTTAGGGGACACTCCACTCTAACAACGAGTTTACGTGACACGATGAAAGTATTCCTCACTATGGCATCTGGAGTAGTAAGCCTCGACGACGACGAGATGAGGGTGGTCTTGGTGGACTCCGATAAGATAATTGAATCGCCGCCAGGGGCCTCACAACAACAACAACAACAACAACAACAACAACAACAACGCACACTCAAGTGGCTGCCACCGAATATCCCCCGCCACCTGCCCCTGGATGGCACTCAATTATCCCACTCGACCAGTGCCATCCCGCCGCACACCGCTAACTCAGCGGGTATAGCAATTATAGAGGTGTCTGCGTTCATTCAACAGCTGCTCCTAGTAGCCCTCTACCAGGGCCATCTCGCCCTCCGCGATACGTCCATCGGCTTGGACCAACTACAACGGCCCTTTGGGCTTATCTTTAGTATGATGAACCGGAAACAATTAACATCCTACTTTAAAGCAGAATTAGATTCTCAGCTGAGCCAAAAGCCGCTGGATGGATGGGACCAAGTCCCCTTTTTCAGGTTGGGGGGTGCGGGGACCCATTATGCTGATGGGAAGAGCACCGGTCCCTTTATCGCTCATTACCAGAGCGGGGGGACCGTGGAGGACCCCTTGTCACTAGTCGGTGCGGATTTACGAACGCAGCTGGAAGGAGATTGGTTTGATTTGCAGGACCTGGAGGGATATATTCGAGATAAGAATGTGCTCCTGGTTACGGCGGCTGGTGAGCCAGCAAAACACTCAGAATTGCAGACCAGTATCAATGTCTCCCGCTTCATCACTGGTAGGTGTCGCCCCGGTTTGTAATGAGTATTCTGACCTTGATAGCGTTGGTCACTAGAGGGGTTTGCCTGGGTCGGACACCTGGGTTTCAACGGAAAGATGTAGAGTACGCCCTCTGCTTTTCGAAAGTTGCTTGAACTTAGAATTCATGTAGCTGAGCGTTAATACCTAACTGATATGCACCCAGTGGGTCTATCCATCCTACTGAATCTATTTTAGTTCTTGTCAACTTGTTTACATGTGTATATTAAGAAAACGCTCCACTCTCACCGTCCATGTAGTGAGTGGACCACCATGAAGCCCTGGGCAAACCCTTAGTCAGCAGCCACGAGATGGAAAAACCTGAGCAGGTTACAGGTCAGGTGGCACCGTCCTAAAGGTGAGTGCAAATCAAACCTAAATTCTCCGGCTTTAAAGGTCCCCCCTCCCCTGGAACAAAAGAAAAAAAACCAACAACTCGGAGTTACGGGCATCATAAGCAGCCTTTTCCCTACCAACCATTTTTCCAATGCCATCTCCCTCGTCATCCTCATCATCGTCGTCTCCGGCAAGGCAGCACCCACCAGTCGAGCCAATTCAATTTGACTATGAACTTTGCGCGAATCTGCATAACAAAATATTCCAGATAGGGTGGGTGGCCGATGCACCTGGCCGGACTTGTGGATCGTGCCCGTCGCAGACATGGTGGGAATATTTCTCGCCTCCAATGGAATTTGCGGATCGCCTTAATAATAGTCTGGTGCAATTCCTAAAACGCGCATATTTCCACCCAGATCACCGCCATTCTTTTACTTTGTCTCGCGCCTTAACTACCCTAAGTACCTATTAGATCTGGGCTGGTTCGAGAATCGGGAAGCTGACCGTTATGTCCTGCTGCATCCGGCGACAGGCTTCAAATCAGGAGATGAAATGGGGCTGATCTTTGATCAGCATACTTGCAAGGCGGCCTTTGTTGAGCACTTCGAGGACATGATGCCTGTTGTGGATAACGGTTACGGCTGGAAGCCATTGGAAGAGATATACAACGCGTATCTGGAGATGATTGACGAAGGCACGGTCGAAGTTTCAAAACCGGATGCTTCTTCAAAGAAGTTGACATGGACAAGGGAGAGTAATTGGGACAAAATCGGGCCCTGGCTATGGCACGAGTTTACCGACAATGATGTTAGAAAAAGTGCCCTGGCCTTCAAACGCTTGACGGATGCGATCGAGACACGCCTGCCCGTCCAGCAGCCAGCTTTGACAGAAAGTGTCCCCCAACAAGAAACAGATTCACCCCCCTGGAGCGACTCATCCGTGCTTGATGCAGCCCACATCCCGGTAGGGACCTTTGCTAGGGCATTTTGCGAAGAAACCGCCAGATTAGGACGCAATCTATCCTTTCAGTATATTGCCCCGGGGATTCGGATACCAACAGCCGAAGAGTTCATCGCCCAGCCCTTTTACGCGAGACACATGCAAAAGCCTCACTATTCCATGCCGGTTTATCTTTTCTGTACTGAAGACCCAGCAAACCCTTCAAACAGCGCGACCCCTGAAAGTGTGACTTGGCTCTATCATGACGAGGAGGCTATTCCAGCGGGACTCTATACGAAGGGCCATAGCCGTATGAGCCAGTTATGTCAAGACAGCTGCCACCTGATACTACCTTTCAAGTTTGGTTCGAATGGCTGGGCCCGGCTAAGTGATCTTGAAGTATTCGGAATGAAGCCCTGGGACGATCACCCTGAACCTGCAGATGTAAATGCCGATCTCTATCAACCAGGATACAACGGATTCATTCCGCTTCACAGTGTTCGGCTGCATAAAGTGCTAACGAACTGGGCTGAGCGCATTGAATCTGGCGATTGGATTGTGACGGAAAATGGAGTTGCTGGTGGCCTGGAAAAATGGCGAGAGGCCGATACTGAAGATGGTTGGCAGAAGTACTGGATACCATTGGCTTGGGTAGGACTGCTGGCTTTAGAGCTGCCGCTCAACCTTTTAGAGGTAGAGGAAATCCGCATATAACTGGTTTAGAATCTCTATTTGACAGAAGGAGTTGGGTGTCCAGTTTCGCTTCAACTCACGCGCAATATCCGTCGCCCGCTCCGCAACCAGTGAACAATTCACCATGGACCCCGCGCGTCCCCTCATCTCTCTTCCCCAGCAACGGCCTAACTCCCTGCATGGACAAAACCAGCAGCCGCACAGCAGGAAACCAAGTCCTTGTTCGGAATCCGAAATGGAAACACACTGACGATGATGATGGTGTCACCCAAGTCTTCTTCGATAACATCCTCCCCGACGGCACGCATCTCAACGTCACCTCTTTCCTTGGTGGCTATCTGTATCTCGGCGGGTGGGGTGCTGTCCCGCAGGGCCTGCCGGATGAGCCTGGTAACATGGAGCCGCAGCATGAGGAGGTTGAGGCGATGCTGAACGTAGCCAGAAGGGTTCTGATACTTGGGTCTGCGGACGCAAAGGTGGAGGTCGTTAGCATAGGGAGGTGTTATCGCCCATGCGGGGCATCGGATCGGCCGATTATTGCGAGGGTTCCGTGGGGTTTACTTGGGAATGAGGAGAAAGGTCCCGCTAGGCAAAGGAATCTTTGTGATATAGGAGTCGAAGGGGGAGACGAGAATCATCCTATTGCCGTGTCCGACAGATCCATCTCAACCGTTCTTGGCGGCCTGTATATCAACACAGGGCATGGTAGCGACGGGTTTACCCTTGGGCGGGGGAGTGGGAAGCTGATGGGCGAGTTGCTTGCTGGGACGGGAGCGGTCAGTCGCGCCTGCGGGATTTGGGCTGTAGAGCGAGCGGCTGGAGAGGGTCTAATGTCAATTCTCCCCTTTTTCCTTGGCCTGTAGAATAATTTCCCCCGCTGCCTCTCCGCACTTCCAGGCGTCACTTGTAGCGAAGGGGCATTCTTGGCCGGTATAAACGGTAACAAGCGGCACAGACAGGGAAGGCTGCCCGTGGAGTAAGGATTATTAGAAAGGCAGGAACTGCTCCTGGTAGTACTATTGTCCATAGACCCGGCCATCTGGTTGCATTGTCAGTTTGACGAATCACAACACAAAAGTCTTTCTCACACAGAGTCTGCTTCCCCGCCCAGTTTAACGTTCCAATGAAATAAAAAATTCCCACGTAGGGCTGGAGTGTTTAGGGACTAAATGTTATAATCGTTGATGTAGCAGCACAAAAGATATTTCCGTGGCTTTAATTGTGTATGAGAAAATATCTTAATTATTAATTTCTCATCCTTATGAAAGATATCACCCCACTTCATAAGATACAAGATTAATAAGGAGATATATCTAGGCCAATGGCAGTGCCTAAAATATAATACTTGATCTGCAGTTTTAAGTACCTCTTCAGGCTGAGTGAGATTCATCCATCCACATACTTGTCGGCTAAACATTACCGAGCCTACTTAGACCTGGACGCTAAAGGAACTCCTGGGACCACTGAAGCGACGTATAAGGCTCTATGGACTTCAGGTAAGTGGTTAAAATGTGGGGATGGAGATGTTGCATCCTGCATGGGTTTTCCCCCCTTATATATATATATATTATGATATACAAGCTAAATGCCCGGACTCCTTAACTAGGAGACTGTTTTTTTTTGGGAGAAAACTGAGCTCTATTTAAAGTCGGTCCTATCATGTTATTCGCACAGGACCATGCTCCTCCGAAGATTCGGAACTGTCGGCAGCTACCCCTGACATTGTTGGCCTAGATATCACGCAATCTCTGTTTTAGTAAGATTCTTGAAGATTGATTTGCGCAGGTATACATTTATTCTGGCAACGCCTCGACTCACTTTATATGCCTCTCCACCCACTCGGGGTCCACCTGCTGAAGCCGGAGCAGCAATTCGGACCAAGAAAGCAGCGCACCCAGGCCGAGTCTCCGAGCACGGCACAGGAACGATACTGTGGAAATGCCTTTGGTTGAGGATGCTGTAAGAGGTGCTACAGGACGCATCTCCACAAGCTCCCGGGATAGATTGCGATAAATGGCATCTGGATTATTGTCATCTGAATAACCTGGATAGAATCCTGAGAATGGACGAGCCTCCAGGCGAGGGGCGAGGTCTTGGTGCTCCGACAAGAGGATACCGACTCTGTTGCTGTGTGGGAGCCAGGCGGATTGCAGTGTTGTTTTCAACCTTGAAATGCAGTGAACTAACGCCGTCTGCGACGGGTTCTTCCCTTCCAAGACCTTGTCGTAGACGGACACATCAACCGGCAAATAAATAGTGGCGATATTGTCGAAGCTGTAGGGCTTATTTGACCTGAAGCGGAGAGTCACGTCCCGCACCTCGAGCCCAGTTATGATGCATTCTCTTTCGCACTCGGTCGATCTTAATCTGTAGTCGACTATCAGCTGAATTATTGCGGGTGTTCTATGTCTGACAGTCTGTATGTCCTTGGGAGTTGGCTTGTACTGTGGAGAAAGGACGCGGTCGAGGTCATTGAAAAGGCTGTATAAGTCAATTAAGTAGGCCAGAATGCAGGAGTTGACAGAGACATACTGGAGCCCCGAGTCGGTAATATCAAAGTCCTGCGGGCATCGGCGCACACTCTCCATGCACGGGTCCATCCACAATGAACGTATCACTTCTCCAACACGAGCATCCAGGCGTTCAAGATAGACGGTATCATTCATGTATTGGAGTAGGAAGGCGCAATGCTCTGGGTTAAGGCCAGAGCGGCCATTGGCGCCTCCTAGATTAAGGGAAGTCACGACAGCTTTCATGGTCAAGATGACAAATCTGTATACCGCCATCTGCTGGAATGCAAGACGAAAGTTATCGGCATTATCCCCCAATTCGTCAGCAATATTG
Organism: Aspergillus pseudodeflectus; assembly: GCF_044049435.1. Classification (NCBI taxonomy): domain Eukaryota; kingdom Fungi; phylum Ascomycota; class Eurotiomycetes; order Eurotiales; family Aspergillaceae; genus Aspergillus; species Aspergillus pseudodeflectus. The sequence continues at coordinate 30,829 of NW_027263886.1, read as the reverse complement.
TGTAGAATATCATCAACTCCGCTGTATTCATAACCGATAATCAATAACCTCTTGGTAAATAAACGCCATTCCTCCCCGACCGATATGTCCTGCTTAGCGGGCGGCGTATTGTTTTCGGGCTGTTTGTAGGCGCTCCTTGTCAGCTGTCGAAAGAATTGCTCGTATACGTTGGAACCAAAGACTTCGCGGTCGAAGGAGAATCTGAGCGAAAACCTTGAAAAGGTATCGCTCAACTGGCTTGTGATGGAATCCCTGTCGTACTGAGCCCTCAATGAAGCCGCGTCAAGGTTCGTTTGGCGGAGCATACGGCGGCTATTCGATCGCGTAAGGAGCGCATGCTGTTCCGCTCCAGTTTTGCTTAAGGATCTCCTGGTTAGCTGACACATGATCCTTTCAGGATCAAGTCGGAGAATACGAACCAGTTAAACGCGCTCAGTAACAGATTCAGTGCGTTTGTCTGGTGTTCCAGTAAGCTCTGAATGTCCCCGATAGATTTCTTCCCAAAGACCAGCTTAAGCTTGCTCTGGAAGTAGAGAGCATTGTTTTGCTTCATTTCAAGGCTATCCACGAGCTCTTGCAGCTTTGTAAGAAGGATGTTGCAGCATCTGATTGAATCGTCTAGGTCCATGACCAACTGGTGATGTGCAGCAGGGTCAACGGCCATCCATTCTTCGATTTTTGTCAACGCGAGACGCAAGGCGGATAATTGTCCTGTAATACTGAGGAGTGTGAGATCCGTGTCCTTCCAATCGCTTCGTAGGTCGCGAATTGCCGTGATCGTTTGCGTCGCGAGTTGGACAATATTCGCCAGCGCACCTGCGGTTCCGATAATGGAAATAGGCTCTGCCATGGTACACTCGATTTTTCCTCCTGGGCGGGTCCGGGCGCAGCAGGCAGTGCCAGCTATTAAATATATTTTCCCCGTTTCTTGTTGTTTTTGCTTTTTTTCCGCCAAAGACGACTTGTGGAACTGGGTGCGATGATTTCTTGATCCCTGCATACACAAATTGCTTACCAGAAAATGTTACATGAAACTTGGAACACGTATCTTCCCAACAGCTGAGGAGCCCGCTTCGAAATCCATCCATCCTCCATCGACACCCTGCGTGAGCTATCCCTCCATTCGCATCTTTCTATGTATCATGCACAGAAGAAGAACAGTCCGCTAATGATTGTGCCGCTTCAAATCCCGTGCATTTCCGTCGAGCGGCGCCGTCTACCACGCGGCCGGACAAAGCAGTTGAGTGTCCAACAGGGGCAGAGGATTTGCGATCGCCTGGAAAAGCTGGAGAGTCTTCTCGAGGCCGCGGTCATGCCAGCGACCGAGCGAACGGCCGTCACTGAGTGTAGCGGTAACTCGAACGAGTCTCTGAAATGCACTTTTCCCTCTGGGAATCCTCATTTGCAAACGGAGAGCTGCCATGCAGAAGCCGGGGAAACGAGGGAACGGAGTATCCTCCTCGACGTACTCTTCCGCCAGGTCGACCCGATCCTCAAAATCCTTCATCGCCCCTCGCTGTTTGCATATCTCGGCCATGATGGCCCCTATTTGAACTACGAGCGGGGAGACCCAGCCCCTGCAGCCCTTGCCGCGGCTGTGTTCTACATATCCAGCGCCACGCTGAGCCGCGAGCAGTGCCTTGGGCTATTCAATGAACGCAGAGAAGTCGTGATAGCCCGGTACCAGGAGGAAACAAAGGCCGCTCTCGCAAGGGTTGATTTTCTGGTGAGCAATGACTTGGCTGTTCTTCAGGCGTCCGTCCTGTCTCTGGTCAACTCGCCCCGTTTGCACTACAGCCCGCAAGGCAACAACTGACGCACGTCTGCAGGTGGCCGCACGAGCGCACGACCGCAGTTGTCAAATATGGACAATGCTCAGCGTTGCCCTGCGCATCGCCCAGGGGCTCTCTATTCACCTCCCGCAGCCTCCGTTCCCGCTAAGTCCTTTCGAGCGTGAGATGTGGCGCCGGCTGTGGCATGTGATCGGCTGGCTAGACGTCGAAGCCACGCTGGATCGGGCGTCAGAGCCAATAATGCGCTCGACGTGGATCCAGCCACATCACTTGGCCATTATGAATGATGAAGACTACGGGTTTGGTACCAATGCGCGTTGCAATTGCCCATGGTGAGCGGGAGCACGCAGCCGACGGACGCCACTCTGTTGATTATGATTTCCCATGCCTAGTGTGCTTTTCGCACCCTGGACCTCTTCGTCCTTTCTGAAGCCGCGGTAACAGACATCCTCGCCCGGCAGCAGATGGTCGAAAAATTTCCGATACGCCGCTAATGCCCTTCTGGCCGGATGCAATCCGGAGAGTGATCCTTTCCACTGGTTCATCACGCAGCTTAGGGATCGCATCCACGCCGTTCTGCAGCTCATCGCTTTACGGCCGCTAGGGAAGAAAGTGCTGCAGGAGAAGAAGTATTCGCAGCCTTTCCCTCTCCTGCTGCTGGGATCCCCCGCACCCACGTCCTCTCCATGGCAGCCGATATCCTGAAGCAAAGACAGAGTATGTACAGTGACAGTCGTGCAGAGCCCTGGCGCTGGTTCGAGCCGCTTTTCTTCCCCTGGAATGCTCTCGCCGTCGCGTTGAGCGAGATCTGCGCTTGCTCCTGGACGGGTGAGAGCTCGCTGGCCGACACCGACTGGCGTACACTCGAGAAGTATTATAACCTCTTCCTGGAGCACAGGGTCGACGCGACGCACGACAGCCTCTGGCGCGCTATGCAGGATCTAATGGGGAATGCACGCGCGGTGCGGGACGGCTTGGGACGTGGTCTTGCCCGGGGATCCGGTAGCCAGTGGTGGAGTGAAGATGTGTTCGGATCATCTGAGAGGGCTTGTTCTACTGACAAAGTAGCATCAGCGCGGCAAGATTGCTTTCAGCCGCTAGATCTTAACGTTGCGTGGGAGCCAGCCGAACAATACATGGAGTCCTTGAGATGGACAGGGGATGTTGGACTTTCTCTATGTGACACAAATTACTTCTCGTAAGAGGACTATAGGCAGGGGCACTTGGTCACTCGTCAATGTGCAATAAAGGAGGCTATTAACAAGAACAATGACAAACATCTCATTCAGTATCAGTTGCTTTACGGCCAGCAATAAACCCCGCAACGCCCTTACCATAACCCTCCCAACGCCGGAACGCAGTGATATACTTGACAGCGGCCTTCAAATAAAAGCCACTCTTGTGACCGTATGTCTCCTCGGAGACCTTCGGCGCCCGCACAAATTTGAAAAACTGCACATCCAACGCCCACGGGCTCGCCAGCGCCGTCTCAACTACCCACTCCCAATCCCGCGCATCCAAAGCCACAGCCTCAATCGCGGCCATGGAGAACTTTCGACGCAATTAGCAAACGTAGGTCATCAGCCCGAAGAGCGCGTACTGTCTAAGAATGGAGACTCCCGCCTGATCCGTCCGAACCGCGCCACTGCCGCTTCGACGAGAGTGTTGATCTCAGTCGTCTTCGAGACGTCGGCCTGCATGGCCATGGCTAGATTGCTTCCTATTTGGCTGACGAGGGCGTTGACTGCTTTCGTGTCGGTTACGTAGTTTATCACTATTAGCGCTGTCAGCTGCAGCTCGAAGGGCAATGGCTTTGCCGATGCCGTTTGATGCCCCCGTCACGACGACGACGAGTCCTGTCAATGCCATGTTGGGAAGGAAGGATTGTTTGGTCAAGAGGGCTGGCTAGTAGCGGAAGAGAAGGTGCGATAAGTGGCGGACAAGAGCGTTCAGCGCCTGCAGTCGGGGTATGGCGATGATTATATAGCTATAATCCACCCAACCTAGGCTCGTTCATCGTGTATATCCTCCCGCCCTCCTCAAGCGAGAAGACGTCAACCCTACCACATGCGACAATGTTAGCATCGACAATTCTCGAGTACGGAGCTAGCAACGGTAACATACTCGCCTCGCCCCCGAGAGCGCTGAAGCACCAAATACCCTTCCTCATTAATCATGAATGCGCAAGCATACGCTGGCGACGGGACACACGGCAGCCATTTAGAGTTGTACAACGAGCCATCCTCTCTAAACGACATCCGCTGCCAGTGGATCTCGTCCTCTCGGTGCCAGGCTGCATAGTCGCCGGCGAAGCTTATCCGGTCGGATGCCTCGATGCCGGACGGCTGTCGGGCGGCCGAAAAGCAGGTTTTGCTGGACCGCCGCTGTGGAGTACGTTAGTTGGGCAACCCAAGTGATAGACAGGGATATGGGGAGCAGAGATATCTTACCAAGCTCTTTGAATCGTCGCACGATGGCCGGCGGGTCTTTTGTGATAATACGGTCTAGTAAACCGGGGAAATTGGATGAGAATCCTGATGATGCAATCCAGGCGCGGACGAAGGCCCCCCATCCTCTACTGACGCCTTCACATCGAGCGATGTCTGTTGGATCGAGATAAAAGAGGATGTTTCCAGCGCATTTGAAGCTTAGCCGTAGGAAGGGATCGTGCGACGCCATATCTTTCAGTTTGAGGATGAGGGGGATAACTCGAATAGCAACGGTGGGGAGATGGAGAAGGGAAGGAGTGATACAGGGAGCAGCTGCCATTTCGTGTTTGTCAGCCTTAGCGCGTCACGGGGGGTATGCAGCCCTGACCTTGGCGGCCCCCAGACAATCAGATGTCAGCACGTCTCCATCTTTATTCCCTGATTCTTTGTCTGTTTGCTGGGTTAGCGAGCGTGTGCTTGCTGCTTTGCATACACAGCTTTGTGTTTTATAGCTAGATATAGATTTTATTACCTACCTCTATCTGAGGTTCTATACATGGCTCCGTTGTCTCACGTAGCTTCGTCCTCCATCACAAGATGCTTACCCTCAGAAGGAGGTAGATTTCTGAAATAACTCTTGCTGGCCAGGGAAAATATGGGCTATGAAAGCGTTCCAAATCCACTGTCATTAACCTAGGACTGGTTGAAGACTAGTACTTGCGTGGGACTTGCATTTCCATCTACAAGTATTCATTCTCAGGGGGCCGTACTGGGTATACAAGAGCTCAGTCTCACTTGAATTGCGAGGGTTCTGTCCAGTACCTGGGTCTAGGCCTGGGGGTATTTCCAGCGACTTGGGAGGGGTATGAGATCCCATGTGGCGCAGATAGACCCATTGGGGTCGCCGTTATATCCAGATCTAGCCACCACGAGGTCAAAACTACGCAGAATATAGAACCGCGCGCACGCTCGGCGTTGGCAGCATGTAGGCGACGTTATCTCACCTTGTGTTCAGGAGCAGTAACAAGCCCGCATTAAACAGCACCGCACGATTATTTATGAGGCAAGTCATGGTTGCACTAGTCGCATTGTAAACTACGTCTATCGCGCCAGGCCCATAGAGAGTTTGTAGAGTGCGTGCAACCAATATCCTCTTGTTGCCGAAGGCCCAAATGACGCAAGGAACGCCTTCGACATTCAGCAGCATTAGCAGCCTGGGGCTTCCTCATTGATAGCTCAGTTGACCGTACGATGAGCCAATGTCTGTGTTGAAGCTCTACCAGGGCTCGCCGATTGAAGCACCGTTTCAAATTTTCAGCGTCAGCCATTCCCAAAACACGTGAAGCGCGTCATTCATTGCACAATCGACACCCTGATAATGAGAGGATTTTGGCATGACATATTTTCTTCTGCCTCAACTGGACTCTAGTGCGACTTCGCCTATCAAGATGCATATCACTATTTGAATGTATTAATACCGCCACGGACAAATTCTTGAGGGGGCCTGCTATATGATTTTGCTTCCAGCCTGATAAAGCAGCTTGACAACCTCCTCGTGTCCATATTCTGCAGCGTAGGATAGAGGTGTTCGACCATACTCAGTGTCCTTGGAATCCACATTCACCTTGTCAGTCTGAATAAGAAGCGTGACAACCTCCTCGTGTCCCTGTTCTGCAGCGTAGGATAGAGGTGTTCGACCATACTTAGTGTCGTTGCACTCCACATCCACACCCTGTTCAAGAAGAACCCTGGCGATAGCATAATACCCGTAGTACGATGCTAGCATAAGATTTAAAAACTGCTTGGTCTTCACCAAATTTATAGTCTCCAAGAAGATGCCAAACCATGCTACGTAGCTTCTCGAATCTGGGTCACAAATTCTTAGAGCAGAGGGTAGTATGGTAGCAGTATGAATGATACAGGCCTCGCGGAAGTGAGTAGTCTAGGTTTTAGCCAAGTGATATAGGAAGTCATGGCTACCAGCAATGTTGCTATCACCTTCGTCCGCGTTTGCTGAAATGGTTGTATCAGAATTTAAAAAGTCAAGATAGCGCACGCAGACAGTTACAAGAACCTCGTGTGCCTGAGTAATAGTAATAGATTAATACCAGCCTAGCTCTAACGGAACAGTGTGAGATGATCGCATGTCTCTCAGGAGAAACTCGTGAGCCGTTTAGTGGAGAAAATAAACCCTACCTTAATAAATTGAGATGAACAGTCCACATAATGTTCTAAGGCGCGATTTGAAGTCCTCTTCATCTTCCAAGTCAAGGTCATCAATAGAATGTGATTTATCATTGACATTCATAGCAATGTTCATCTTCGGAAGTGATAGCAGTCGACTCACGGCTAAGATGATACTCAAGACTTTTCACACCATCGAGCGGTCCTTAGACTTGTTAGGTATTTGCTCATATGCCGCATTAACGCTTCTTGGAATTATTTTTTAAGGTAGACCCGGCCCCTTTCACTGTTTTTTTAAAGTCTTCTTCCTCCAAGTAGTTGAACACGAGGTATAACCAGAGATAAGTGTGGTGGGGAGTCTTCCGTAGTCCTTGCTCTATGGTCATCCACAATACTATTAACCTACTGGCGCCTGGCTCAAGTACGGCTAAGCAGTATGATCGTATTGACCATGGCTCCCAAGCACAAAGTAATACAAGCATAGGTCCTTTGCTATTAATCAGAGGAATAACAGGCCATTACGTAGACTACGTGGTAGTCATCATTCAACCAGTTCACTCGTCTATAGGGCCAAGGCCATGTGATAATCATAGGTGGTATAGAGCGCATCCAGTACCTTCAGGGTAGGCGTAATTAGGAAGGGCAGAGAGCAAACTCTATAGGGTTGGTGATTCACAGGAAACTCAAATTCATCCCCAAGCAATCCCAGCCTGGGATATGAGGTGCGCCTATAGGGCCCAGTGGCGTAAGCGCGTTGTCGTGAGCGCAAAACCAATGGCAATGTCTTTATCTGCCCCGATATTATACAGAACCCGAGGCTCCCAAGAACTATTTTCTCTCTTGAAAGAAGGGCTTGGCATCAAGTATTGACGGCAAGTCTAGCCAGTATCCTATTAGAATGATAACAGGAGGTCCTATTATTGGATCTTCCTGCCTGGTGTCGCGCGTGGCTATGGACTGGCTCTGATTGGTTAGCACACAGGCACGATTTTGCCATTTAGGCGCCGACCTCTCAGCCACAAGGTGCCCGCTTACAGGAGAAAATAACAAGTGGGGAGGAGGAAGTGTGTATCTCACTCATCGAGGTCTTTATTTCCTTCTTCCTCTCCATCTCGCCGAGTAGACCCGCCCTTAATCACAAAACAATTGCACCATGCCACCCACACCAGGAGACCTCGCTGACCCCAAAACCTGGCTCGTCCCACGCTCCGCGTCCAAGCCGGGCGAGCTATTGCGCTTGGGCAGTATCCTCACAGACTCCTCGAATCCCGCATCCTCGCTCAACCTAGGCGCGATCGTCCCAATCCCCGCAGAATGGCAATACGACGACGCCGACGTCGTGAAACTCCGCATCGAGTCGGAACTGCACAAGTCCAACAGCCTGCTTGTTTCCACCGCGTCGGCAATCCCCATTTTGAGCGCTGCCGCGTCACTGGATGGCCGGTGGAGCCGCGATCCGCGCACGACGGTCAATGCGCTCAATGTGCGCGCGACGAGCTTTATCCAACCAAGGAATATATGGATCACGCGCTGGCGGATGAGAAGGTGGTTAAGTATGTGCGTGGTGGGCTTTTCGCTAAGTCGCTATTTATTATTATTGGGGTTGCAACGGCGAGCAAGCTGTCTGTTATCGAGACGCAGGCTGGGACGAGCGGGTTAAGTACTTCTGCCGGCGTGACACTGCCCGAGGCCGGGGATCTTGGCATCGAGGCCTCACATCGCCATCAGGTGGGGTCTACCGTGACCAAGAAGATTACGGGAGATTGCAATTTCGCGTATCACGTCCGCGAGTTTGAGTACTCGCGCCTTCGTCGCAGAGTACGCGATAAGGGGGATATTACAAAGAAGACCATGTTTGGGCTAGAAGAGAATGCTACTGCTGGTGATGATCTGGCTGATGCAGTGCCGCAATTTGAGTGGTTTGAGGACGAGGATGCATCGATGGATGGAAGGGACGGCGGGCTTGTCGTATTAGAGGAGTAGTCATGCACGGTTAGGAGAGAGCTCATGTGTCAAGGTTAACGTGTTTCAAGTTTGTTCAAGTCTATCCATCTATAGTCTGAGAGCAGCTTCAATAATCTGCCATGCATGCTGCCGAGATTCAATCTCGTTTTGCATTAGATCCTCCAAGTCATGGTAGTCCTCCCAGAACAACTGCGGACTAACAGAATAAAAATCACCCTTGATCTTGCTTATCCGACTTAACACCCTGGCCATCCCTGAATTTGTTTGAATATCGTCCAGTCTAATCTTCTTAATAACTTTCTCTCTCTCCTTCTTGCATCGAGTCTGCCACGTAAACGCTAGGATGAGGGCGGCTATTGCTGTCATAACGGGGGCAGCAAATGACGAGCCTGTACAGAGACGAAACCCGCCTCCATTCCCAGTTGGCCATTGTGATAATATCCGCTCGCCAACGACCATAAAGTTATAGCTTCCGCGCAAGGGAGGCGCAGTCGTGTCTGATTCCTTGCCGGCGTCTGTTGCTGAGTGGACCCCGATCGCGTATTGCAGGTCACTTGCGGGCCAGGCTACTGACTCGTGTAGGCCCTCGTTGGATGCTGCCGCGAAGACCAGGATTTTATGGGCCCTCGCGCGATCCAGGCTGGCTCGAAGGCTTTCCATAGTTGCGGGGTCACTGTGTCTGTAACCCAGTGAGAGGTTTATAATGTGGACCTTTCGTTCAATTGCCCACTCGACAGCCTAAACAGTGACAAAAGATTAGTCGGTCATGCGTACTCAATGTCTGCGCGGGGGGTGTCCAACCTTTGCAACAATAAACGGTTGAGGCTCCTGAAAAGGATCCTCGTCTCCTGCAGAGGGATCTGCGTGGGACTTGCCTGCACAGACACGGGTGATATATAGGTCTGTGTTGGGTGCGAGCCGCAAGATAATACCAGCAACTTGTGTGCCGTGTCCATTGTGGTCGTTTACGTTAGTTTCTTCTTCCTGGGTATCGCCGTCCTGAATACAGAAGTTTCTGTACGCTTTTAGCCGTTTGATTTGCGCAAGTTCCCCTCTCACTGGGTTCCTCCCGGTTCTACCGACGAAGTCTTTCGTGCGCGCCTGGGTGAAATCCTCGTGGCTGAGGTCAATCCCGGTGTCGAGAACAGCAATTCGAACTCGCTCATCGCGCTCCTTGTGCTGAAGCCGTCTATCTACCGTTGCGTTCAGGTACTGGAAAGTCTTGTATGAGACCTCTTTCCTGGTAATAGTTAGTTTATACCCTTGCACACAGAACAATAGAGGCAACCACCTTACCCTAAAGCAGATTCCTCAACAATATTTGTCCCGAATGTAAAATTCGTTGACCTCTTCTTGACTGCTCACGGCACGCTTCAGATTAACAGACGGGAAGAGCGTACTAGGTACGGGTCGACACTTACTCAGACTAGGTACAGCAGATGCTTCCGTCGTCAGATGGCTTCGTCGTTGTCCAGACCGTGTACTTTGAGTCCTTGGCCGCCTCAATTGGTGGGCTGCTGGATCCGTTATCTCTCGCCTGGTTGCCGCATTTTCAGTCGTCTGAGGTGGCGGGATGCTGCTGTGTATGCTGTCCATTAAAGATGAAGACTCATCTCTGCTGCTCGCTTCGTCCATCTCTAGTAGACTCGGACGCCCCCTCCGGGGCCGGATAATGTTCTCCATGGCTAATTCCAGTTGCTCCAAGTCCTCCCATTCCAGAGACGGGAAGTTAGCCTGAAAATACTCTTCCATGCTTTTTAGCATTTTCCTCTCCTCCTCATTCCCAATAAAGGAGAATGTATACGAGGATCGCTGGTAGTCCGCTCGTCCAATACAATGCAGATATGACAGGAAGTCTTCCTCAGGGTCGCGCGCACAAGGGATATCCTGCAGGAATAGCTAGCGGCTTGTTATTTCCCATCATTGCAGGGCAATGGGACTTGCGTATATGAACACGTGTGACGCGTTTAAAACACTCAGGCCATAGGCATCCCATGCATATGCAATCATGATCTTGATCTTTCCGGATCTAAAGTCATCCAGAACAGCATTCTCAAGCGGATGCAAACTTGTCGCATGAAAGCCCTCTTTCCACAGACGGCCTAGGATGTCTAACATACAGTTTATGTTCTGTGGTCACGTCAGTGAAGAGAATTTGGGGTTGGGGCGGGGCGAGTCGCCCTGCATATATAGTGGCGCACCCGGACAAAGATGATGACAGACCCCAGGGAAAGCACCGAGAAAAAATCGAGCAGCTTATCAAGTTTACTGTCGTCCTTTGATATTTTGACGTATAGGTGCTTAGTTGCAAGTAAACTCCGCCCAGGTTGGATCCGGATGGTCTTCGCATTCGGCGCGAGGGTTGCTGTATCCCCTGCCGAGAGGGGTGTCGCACAGAAAAGAGCGACTTGAATTCCTGGTGGTAATCCCCTTCAGTGAGTTAGCGATGGTACAAGGATACATCGCTTTGTCTGCCACTGAGCTGAGAATACACACCTCTTGATTGTCCGACAGGGCAAGAATCTACACTCCACTATATCGTCGAGAATGAACATTCTTATCTCATCACCCTCTCTGGAGAGCCCCCACATCAGAGATACAAGAGATACTCTCGTTGGCTCCCCAATAATAACAGAGCAACCTCCCTCGTCCGAGTCCCGGGTGCCTGAGAGTGTCGATACAGTGAGCCCATGCAGAAATCGACCTATTGCACGAAGTTGGTTGGCGACCTGACGTGCAACTCTGGCGGTAGGAACCAACACCACCACCTGCGGTGTATTCCGCGCTGTTTCTGTGCTCAAGTCGAGCTGCTGCAGGATACTAAGGCAATATGCTGTTGTCTTGCCCGCACCGGGATGGGCGATCCCTATCAGATTCTCTGAAGGGTTGTTGAGAAGATGGTCAAGAAACTTTGCCTGCACGTTGAACGGTCGCATAATATTCATTGCCTGTAGGCCAGATATGATCTCCGCACGGCTGCCCCGAAGACGTTCGGCTTAGTTCCCAAGCCTCTTGCTAGAAATAACGCATTCAAGTCCACTTACATTCCAAATTCTTCGAAGGAAGATGGTCTGTCGCTTTGCCCATCGCCTAGGCCATTCCTACCAGGATATTTATTCCCAATTGCAGACGCCATTCTTACGAAAGTAAAATTGTTGTTTCAGCGTCGAGCGCCCGGGGCTTGCAGAGCCGGTGCGGTCCTCCTAGGCGTGAGGAGGATGTCTCAGGAGCTGAGGGAGAAAGCGGCCAGTGACTTAGCAAGGGAGGAGCGTTCACTGTCCAGACGGTGCAGCTGGTGCGAGAAAGTTATTGCTTGTATGGATATAGTGCGACTGAACAACTGGCGTTCGACGGGGGACTCTTTCGATCGCTGGTTCACCCCACCAAGACCAAGTCAAGGCCAGGTCGTGAAGAGGTCCATTTTCATCGCAAGTCTATTTTTAAGACTCCACTAAGCAAGCCAATAGGCCTCCAGGATGAGCAGCCCGGAAGCCCGAGCGACGTCCGTCTTTGATTGGCCAGGATTCCAGGGAGGCTTGTTGATTGTCCAGTCAAAGCCTGCGTCTAGCCGCCCGGACATAATTATGCATAGGAACTCTCCAACTCAGCCACAATCACGGCCCGTGCCTCAGGCATCCCGACAGGCCTCAGATCACCGCACCTAGAGTCGATTTCCGATCAGCACCAGAGTCGCCTCCTGACTTCGGATGAGAGATTCTTCTTCTGCGACAGCTAATTAACCCTGTGCGTAATGACATGATTCACCTCTCAATTAATAGTTTCTGACTCTTCCTCTCCTAGTATACGAAGGTTTGGAAAGGTGCGCAATAAGCTGCCGAATCTAGATACGACTGACTCATATGGACGGCATGTTAGGAGATACTTCAGGTTGCCCTAGCGGCCATGGCATTGACTCTCCATATTCTGTGTCAGGTCTGGGAACTCTAATTCACTGCATTCGTCTAGGGCATTAAGAACCATGATTATTAGTCCTGACTAGGGGTCTCTGATCGCGTTTCGTAGAACCTTTCATAGTGATTCTGTCAAGTTGATTAGACCTTCCCTATCCTTGCTGTACTCTGGCATGCATGTTTAATTAGATATGGCTTGTATAAGAAGAGTTAATAAAGCAACGCGTAAAGTACTTACTGGACTTTGTCCTGAACTTTGTCTTTAAAGAAGAATGTGAACCGCAGCTAATATAACTGCGGGTAATACATATATGAAGCGGAATATGAGGGTTCAGAACGTGTGTATTGGTTGTAGTTGAACTAACCGCTGGGCTTCACTGCGAAGCCCAGCGGCCGCAATACGTGGTTCTTGCGTCACGTGTTCCCGGTAAGTGGGAGCTGTAGCGCGCAGGTGCGGTGCCTCAGGCACCACACTACGGGTGTGCTGTATACAGGGTCTAACACTATCCCCCCCCTTCATAGTAATCACGCCCTCGCGATCTTGCTTAAATCCAGACAAAGTCATCATAACTATAGTTTAATCCATCCTATAGAGTTTCAGCTCGCCACTACGCGCAGTTGTGCTGTGGTTCGTGGATTTAGTTCCGTCAGGTGGCTGTTAGGGATAGCTTCAACCTTTAGTATTATCGCGGTTCTATTTTATAGGTTCTGGGTTCTCGCTACTTTAGCTGGCTATGGTGTTCTCTTGGCTACAGTCTCGCATCTTGCTAGTGGGGTAATTAAGGTGTGGTATTATTTATTCCTAAAGTAGTTTATTATAAGCACATTTTTAAAAGGCGACTAAGGTGGGTAATATTAAAATACCATACTTACACCTATAGTTTCTTCCTTTCTTCCTCTCCTCTTTAGACTCTTTTAATACATTACTACTATATATATCTCGTGTTCCTTGCTTTATCCTCATCTCTAGTTAATTCTATTATATTCTACGCCTTATATTATCTTGTTTTCAACCTCTAGCGCCTCTCTAGGCCATAGGTTAGTCATTTTAGTATTCTCTTGTAGTCACGTCTACTTTATTAACACTTAGTTTCACTTTAACGCGCCTTATCTAACATGGATAGATAACTCCCAAGTCTTCTATTACGCCCGCTACCTCCTCTTTAGAGGTGAAGCATCATCCTGGTCACCCTTGTAAGTGGCTGCCTACGCCTCCCCCTCCCCCATGGTTTGGTCACGCCTGCCACTACTGCTCCTACTAGGGGCTTGAGTGCTCTCTCATCCATGGAGGAGACCCTCCATGTGATTAATGCCTTGAAAAGGTATTAAAGCGTGCTAGTAGTGGTTATTAGCTAGTAAGTTCTAACTACTCGTCTATCCATATTACAGGCGTTAACCTTTGTAGCTAACCCCTTAGGCTACTATAACTACGGCTCAGCTTGCCCATGCTATCCATGAGGATAGCAACGTCCATGGTCTCTGTGCAGAGTACCACGAGTACCTGGCGCCTCCTCCACTAGACACTCCCTATTCCTGGGCCCGCGCCATCAATCGCGTGGTTGCTCTAGTTGTTTCTCCTACTCTTACGGCATTGCGCGCTCTTAATAAGTATACCCCTTCCCCAGCCCTATCTTCCTTGCTAGCGGAAGCCTCCGGCTCCACGGCCCCAGCTGCGGAGTTGGTTAGTGTCTTCTAGGCACTGGGTATGTTCCTTCTCCCGCACTTGCGCTTCATCGCTAACCTTTCTTCCGCCACCAAAATGCCAGCAATGTTCTCTTTGCCGATGTTTTTTAAGAATACACAACGTTTAAAGGAGGAAGTTTTACCCTTGCCGTGCCCGCCGCATATCCCGGACATGTACATTTCGCAATCGAATAGACGAACGCCATTCACGGTGCTGACGTTTTTAGGCCGCACAGCAAAGCTCAGACAAATTTTTTTGAACAAAGAGCACTATTCTACCATTGCCAAACGGACTGGCATCGATCAATGGAACGAGAGGACTGCACTGGATTCTCCAGAAGTCCATCGTAAAGGCATAAATGCCATCATAGCGGCTGTGCTGCTGGATAGTTTTTCTCTAAAAACTACTCTGATGGCTACAATAAGGTACACTAAAGCTTAGACAACTCTTGAGGAAATAAGGCTAATATTAAGCCTCTGGAAGAATGTTCACGACTGGAAACGAAAGCCTTCGGTTGCTGGCAAGTGATCCGGATCTGCGGGACTCACTCCTTGGTGTGTTGGAGGGGATAATGGCCCGCGATGCAGGTACTATCAACCCGGTAGTCCTATCTGGCCCAACCACAGACTACCAAAGAGGTTATCCATTGGTGTTTAACATTTGCGACCTAAGCCCTCCAATACCCCTCGTGGACAATAGTCAACCACAGCAGGATCCTTATATGACCACAGAAAGCCAATTCCTGGACGACTTTAATGATCTAGATATGATCCAGCAAACTCCTTTCCCCTCCTGGTCTCTAGGTCCGGGTCCTGTTTTGAGTCTTACGGAAGGCATTTCAACAGACGCCTCGGCATCGCCAATACAAAATGCCGTTCGCAGCCTGCCATCTGTCGAGAGCGTTATTAAGGGGAATAAGCGAACATACCAGGACACAACGAAATAAAACAAGCGAAAAGCATCCTTGCGCGATAGCAAGGAAGCTAGAACGATGATTGAAGAATTTATGGCTCAAGAAAGAGTAAAATGCAAAGACGAAAGACTACTCCCGGAGCATACCTACTTTGACATGAATACCCAGAATGCGACGTCCAAGTTCGAGGACTCTCTTGCAGTTTTGTTGGTAACAATAGCGGCGCCACAGCGAATAGCTAGTCTGCGTGACATTATATGCTGTGTAAGAGTCGAGAAGCCGTTGCGAAAATACGCCTTGAGGGGCGAGATAATACCAAGCGAGAGAGTGAAGATGATTTTAGAGCTAGACGAAAAAGTTGCAGGCGCCCAACTTGTGCAGTGGTATCATATCATCGCCCTCTTTGAAGCATGTGGCGGACCTGAAACTCGTTCAGTGACCCGATTTGTGAATAACATGCCGACAATTTTCCAACCGCAAAGAAGAGGGTGTTTTGGAAACCCAGCTAACAGAGACGATGCAAATGTAGCTCAAACGATAATGGAGGAAATCTATCCTGACCTCCAGGCTGGGACTGTGAAGTATTGGACAAAGCTGGCCACTTTCAAGAAACTTCGTCAACTTGGGAAGCGACTGCACCTGCTGGTTGAGAAATTCGGTCGAGGGGTGCTAGGTCTGATGATGCCATTTAGCTGTGAGAATGGTACCCACAGACCTTTGCCAGATTTCAAGTAAGTTCTCTGTCAAGAACGCTTCAGAAATCTGACTTTAGCTAGGATCTTGACCTTGAGAAATAGTGTCTTTAACGAATTTGTCAAGCTTTTAGACGACTCTCAAGGGGATATTCTCAGACAATTTAGTGTTGCGGTTTTTCCGCCTCTGTCGGCCTTGCTACAAGGAAGGCTGGAGGAGGAAGAGCTATTTTCTCGAGAGAGAGTTGGCAGAGAGAAAATTCTCGAGCTGACTAAAGGCTCACCGGATCTACTTCGTCTCATTAGCTAGCAGGTGATTGAGAAGATTGTTTCTTCAGCCGGTTGTGAAAGCTCCAAAAACTTGACAGACAGCAAGCGCCTGATAAAAGAATTAGCCATGGCGGTTTATGGTGCTGCGTTGAATTTGCGAGAATGTCCTTCAACGATGGTGTTCGGCAGTGGCCAGAGAACGGGGTTCAGCAAGCGTGGACCGGGGGGAACGCGTCGCCTACCTCTACAAAAATAGTCCTTAAGATAATGCCTTTATTTCTCTGAACATCAATTCTCTCTTGCTAACAGAAAAGGAAGTAAGTCTGTTGCAATTCCTTTAATCCTAAAAAGAGTATAGCGTCCTCGCCAGCGTGCGGGGTCGCTGCCAAAAGTACAGTCTCACTGCGTTTCCGCCTACCTCCTTCCACCTGATAAGGTATGAATTATGGTGTCGAATGTTGCGCGAATTAATTTAAATGGCACTTATTGCCGCGGTAAGGTTTGACCTCTAACTCGCGGCCTAGCACAGACATAAATTCTATGCAAGTGTCTATAACACGACTTTTTCTCTTAGAATTCATTGTCGGTTGCTTAGATGCACGATGTCTCAAAGTAACTATTATGTGGTATACAAAGGCCGTGTAAACGGCCCTACTATATTCTCCTCTTGGTAGGCAAACCCGCTTTGTGAGACATACATTTTTATTTATGATTTCGCCCAGGGCCCAGGTGCACCCCAGGGTGACGGGATACAAAGGCGCGCATCATCAGGGCTTTGATACTCTTGAAGATGCTCGCAGCTCACTGCGGGAAAGAGGTTACATCGAGTTTAGTGCAGTTGTTCAAAGCAATTCAACAAGTACGACCTCCACGCGGGGACAAAAAAAGTTTTATGCGGTAGCATATGGAAGAACCAGTGGGGTATTCGAGGACTACAGGTATGAGCTCGCCTGACTATTCAGAATTGATTTAACGGATGCAGAGACGTTGAGATGGCTACTAAAGGATTCAAGTCAGCATGCCACCAGGGTTTTGAGACTCGGAAGGAGGCTGAAAGGTTCATTAACGAGTGGAGGACCTCCTATTGTGAGGTTTTTCAAAAAAGCATAAGAGATAAGTTAGATAACGGATGGTTACCCAGAGATTTAAGCTTCAAGATCGAAGCAATTTTGAAGATGGACAATGGAGGAAACACAGCGGAGGGCCTAGCCATGATGATGGAAAATCTGGATTTCAAGAGATAGATTACAACCAAGATAGCAAATAATCAACTATTCATTGGTAGGTATCGCATATTCTACTTGAGGAATTAGATGATTTAGACCTTAATAACTATCATGATTTGCCTGAGGCATTTGAAAAGTTCACCTAATCGTTTCCGTCCATCAATAGCCGTATCTTATTCCCGCTACTGCTAATAATTCAAGGAGGGATGGTGGATAATTAGGAAATGCCGCAAGCAGTCGAAGTCTCAACGGGAATGACTTAAACCGCCAGTGTTCACCGTTTGGGAGTATCCCGGGCAATGGAAGTCGGTGAATGGGGTATTACGCAGACGTGCCTTACGATGACCCTTGTCAAGAAACATTGATCAGGATCATTTAGACCTAGGAACGATTGCCGATCAGTGCTTATAACACCGCCATGGACCAATTCTCAGCTGCCTGTTAACATATAAAGTGGCTACCCTTCTTCCCCACGGTAAGAGATTAATAGTCCATCCCGGTTTCTCTTTCCATTATTATTGCCTGAAGCGCCATATGACCGTGCCGCACTTGGCAACCTGAGACTTAAAATGGGGTCAACTGGTGATGTCAGCTTGACTGTAAGTAGGCTTCCGCTTTTACTAAGTATTAACTACTCTCTGACTCTCCTCAGGCTTCAGTATTCGATGAGGATGTCTTCAAATATCACATCAGCCTTTTGAGGCCTGGCAATCCGCGCCTGGAAAACGGAGAGCATTCCCTTGCCCCTATTGTTGCAAGCTGCGTGTTTACACATGCCTCCGGGCTTGATCAAACAACGCAGTTTGGCCTGTTAGCAGGAGACCATAGTAAGCTAAGGAGCGCAGACTCCTTAGTTACCAATGATCCTCGCATTTTCTTTAATGTTACCCCTCCATCAAGCACATTCATATGCGGCTCCCAGGGTTCAGGTAAAAGTCACACCCTAGCGTGCATCTTAGAAAACTGCTTGATACCATGTAAAGTGGGAAGGCTATCAAGTCCTCTCATAGCTTTAGTTTTCCACTACGATACATTCATCAGTGACAACATGGGCTCGCCTTGCGAAGCAGCCTTCCTCGCTACGTATTCAGAGTTAGAGGTCCGTGTGCTGTGCTCTCCAACTAATCTACGTACCATCAAGGTGATTTGGCCCCATCACATGCCCTACTTCTCGAACACTGATTTCAAGAACACAGGGCACATATTCCAGATTCAATATAACCGTTGCGCCTCTCGAGCTTGATCAAGAACATTTGAACACTCAGCGGATGCTAGACCTCATGGCTGTTGGCCAGGATGACGGGCCCATGCCACTGTACCTGCACACTGTGAAACGCATCCTGCGCGATATGCGCATCGCTCAACAGGAAAATGAAACAGGCTTTGACTACCAGGGATTCAAGCAAAGGCTGATGTCTTCCAACCTGACTCTAGCTCAGCTAGAACCTCTCAGCCAGCGTCTAGATACACTTGAAAGCTTCATGCCTAAATCGCAGACAGGAAAGGCCGGGGCTACTAAGGGAAAGAAATCGGGAGGATCTACTTGGGAGCCTCAGGTAACCGTGCATCATTTGCCCTGCAGTAGCAGTTCTAATGAATCCAGGCTCGTCGATTGACAATAGTCGATATGTCTTGTCCGTGCATATCGCCTGAAACTGCCTGCTCACTGTTTAATATTTGTGCCAGTATCTTTTTGGAACAGAAGCCGAGTATTGGAAGAGTCATGGCTTTGGATGAGGCCCACAAAGTTCGTTTATCCCAATAGCCTTATACTATTTGCGACTGTAAGCTTACGGGTTGTTAAGTATATGAATAAGTCGGTCGAAGCTCGCGGATTCACGGAGACCCTCCTATCTGTCGTTCGCCTTCAGAGACATCTCAGAATTCGGATGATCATATCTACCCAGGAGCCAACAATTTCTACGGCCCTGTTAAATCTATATTCCACAACTATTATTCATCAATTCTCATCCCTAGAATGGCTACGCGTCCTACAGAAGCACTTGGCTGGAGCTACAGTGAATCACCTTACTACACGGGATGAATCAGGTAATAATAATAAAGAGTTACGCTCGCTTTTTGGTCAGGTAGTCAAACTTGGAGTTGGGGAAGCGCTTATATTCTCTCCAGGTGCTATTATTGGGGCTAGTTATCTAGGTGGTGGGCGTGTGGCCTTCACAAGACTCGGATCCGGAAGACTGCATGTTAAGATACGCCAGAGGTTGACGTGTGATGGTGGCAAAAGCGTTATTTCCTTATAATAGCTAAAGTAAGACTTACGAGCGGACGTTGCACCCAAAAGAGGGCTGCTAAATTCTAGGATTTCTGAGAATATTTTGAAAAAGTTAAGCAAGGTTAATTTCTATGCGCCGATTGTTAAATGTTCATTCTTTCTTGATCGTTTTGTATAAAGCCTGAATATATGACTATAGAAACTGCGTGATATCTGACTCTTCAAGCTGTTGCATCTCCTGCATGTTTCCCAATTCTCCGCTCTTCCGACCTGAGTGCGGGCCCCGCTTAGCGCTCAGCGCTACTTAATCACTGCTCCTGCTTGTCAGGATTCCAGATCCGCTCCAAAAGAGGGATAAAGAACCAAGAACGATAGTGACTGGAACAGACGCGTCCTGTAGATTATCTGGGTGATATCTCAGCCAAATCGCGAAAAATACAAAGGGGCCTGCCAAAATGACACAATGATACATTAAAATATAGGCAAAGGAAATCGCAAACTTTGCTTCAAGGCCCCATATTGGAGAAGATTGGTCTCCTTGAAAGCATCGCGTTCTTTTTGGAATGCGTTGTATATGTACAACTCTAGTAGGCTGTGGCATGCAATCATGGGGAATAGGCCAGGTGCAAGGCTGCTGACACGTGTAGAAGAGGGCATTGAACAAATGAGATGAAAATGGGGGGTTTTTGGCATGCTCGTTTCCTGCACGCGGGTTGTACAGATAGTCTTGATCGGTGGGCAGATCTCTGTGCTCGCGTACCATGTGCTCCACTGTCAACCTGTTGAACTAATATGCCAGTTAGCATTTAGTGTGTGTAAGAAATGGTAACCATCGCCGCACAAAGAAGAGAGAGGAAGAACCTTTACGACTTCACAGAAATCTAATCGCCATATAGAGAACCATAGCCTCACTCGGCCTCGATTGGTATGATAACATTTCCGGAGTTCTTGGAAGAAACTGTGATCCGTACTTTGGCCGTTAATCAGGATTTGGGCCGGAGCCAGGGTCCGCCGTGCTCCTTGGACGCCGAATAATACCCAGCTTTGAGTTCCGTTAACTGGATCTAGCGCAGCTATCTGAGCTTGCTGGCTTACAATGGAGCCAATTCGGTGATGTTGACTTTGGGCTGGATTACTAGACTGGCCATTGCTTCCACTAGTCGGATGCCGGGGTCTCGACGACAAGGTAGCCATGGCATTTATTGACGGTATATATTTTTGTGCGGCTGCCGACGATATTGTAGTCGATAATGTGACGGGTTCGTTCCGAAACATAAAATCATACCAGGCTGTTGAATAGGCTCTAAACCCCGTCGTTGTGCACCAATGTGGTGACTGAGGCTGATCATCCAACAGCTCGTGTATCTTTCTCACTAATTCATGTTGTTCGACGGATATTTCTTCCCATTGTTGTGTACCACAGGTCTCATAAACGTCAGCAATTTTTCACACGATGAAAGGTTCGAACTTACACACTGCCAGAATAATCGGACTTCACCTTCTTTTAGCAAATGCTTTCGCGGCTCAAGAGGCCACCACTTCCACCTTACTTGAGTGCTGTCCTCAATCCATGCTTTCACACTATTCAGTATGGAGACATCCTGCTCCTGGGAGAGACGGATGCTTTTTTTTGGTATAGCTAGAAGCACATGCCTCAACTCGCTTGGTAGAAACATTAGCATGAAATCCTTCAGGAGAACTTCAAATGATCTGGTGTTTCGGAGGAAACCTTCAAGCTCAGTAATATGGGGGAACTCAACAATCTCGCAGCTATAGTCAGAATCTGAACTTGAAGTTACGTCGTTAATATTTTCATGTTCAGATTCATGGGGTTCGATAGGCTTCTCAATTGTGTGTAGCCATGCCTCGACGGCGTGCTTCTCTTTCGCAGTAACACGCAGGCTACCCTTGTCATCTGTCGCGGTTTCTTCCTGCTCCAGTTGGATACTGTGAACGAGCTGTTGGCTGATCCGTAGCCTCCCTCGCCTGCTCTTTAGTAGTTTGGCGACAGATTTCTCGCTCGCAGATTCAGCTTCTTTGGCGAGGTTCTTCTGAAATAACTTCAATAACCGCCGCATATTCTCCACGAAGCGATGTCTACTCATCTTAGCAATAGCTTTTTCACATAAAGGTCTGAACTGGGGCTCCTCAGCCAAAAACGTCCCTATAAGAGCTTTACCGGCTATTCCTTCATTAGTGGTTTCATCAGAAGCTTGGGAGCCGATATCATCATTGTCAGACACCATGGACTCGATCTCATCAAATTCGACTGTAGATGAAGACCCCTGTTCTTCCCGAAGTGCTTGCTGTGATAAGGTCTTGTTTATCGAAGTGTTCGCAGTCGATGGCAAGGATTGTCGGGCGGTATCGCTCCTATCGAAAACAGTCGAGGGAGGTGGGCTGTCGACATTATGCTCATCGTAGTTACCGCCGCATTGTTGCTCTGGGATACTTTCAACAACCTCGGCAACTTCCTGGAGGCCGGTGGTCTCTGTTTGACTTTGCATATGTCTCTCTAACGTCGCGGAAGTTTGCTTGAGACTATCTCTGCATCCCTGCAGACCCGCTTTGGTGAGCCTTTCAGGTAAGGTACCCAGGTCAGATGTACTTAGAGAGCCACTGCCAACGGCTGTGATCTGAATACTAATATAGTCAGACACCCGGGCGCAAATTTGGAGACATTTCTCTGTGCTCAACCGGTGATCTTTCATCCTTTGGAGCTCCAACATATCTCTGTCGTATCCTGATGCATCTTCTCCGATTATATGCTCCAGTCTCTCATCGATGGTTTCAAGATGAGCGTCCAGATCTGCTCTGGCGATCACGATAAGATCTTCAAAGTTTTCAAGTGCTTCCGCGGTAACCGTAGATTTTCGTCTAAGCTAATTAGTGGAAGAGGACAAGGGGACTAACGCTTACAACAGTGACTTACAGGTTAGCATCTGTGAGAGCAATATTAATTGTCAACTTGTACGCTGATAGCATTCTCCTGAAACCATCCATATCATCGCCCATGTACTTTAATTTGGCCCAATCTCGAAAGTTCGTCCGAGTAGCACCAGAACGCGAAGCGAATTCCATGATTTCTTGCTGAAATTCTTTGCAAGCATGGCCACACCGTAATAGCGGAAGATCAAGTGGGGAGAGATCCTGATCACCAGTAGCACGGACTCTATCAACAAGAGGACCCAAAACCCCACTTAGAGCTTCAAGCTCCTGCAGAAGATCTCGCACACGTGTCGGAGATGGACGAAAGCTTTTAACCAAGTCATATAGGCTCAGAGTAGACTGGAAGGCAAACATGGCAAGAGCAAGTAACCCAGAGGCGAGGCTGACGGGTTCTGCCATTTTCTTACTCAACGAGAAGATTTGCGCTTCGAATTGCTGTTGCCCGACTTCTTCTTCGGAAAGATTCTTCGGCGAGTCTTGATGTAGGACTGTTTGTCGTTTACTCAACGATTCGATATAAGATCTTGCATCTTCACAGATACGGAGGCATTGCTCAGTGATTGCTCGTTCATCTTTCAGGTCTGTGCTTCCATCTGAATACTCGGTATGTTCAATGGTAAGTTGGGCTAATTTCTCGTTAATGCGCACTAGGTGCTCCTTGAGACCATATGAAGTGTCCTTGATCATCTCATTGTACTCTTCAATGACTTTGTAGGACACTTTAGACGTATGCCTTAAAAAGATGTGAGCAAATTTTGAAGTAGAGGTGGGGTTTGTAACTAACATTGTAATAGTGCCTAGCCCAACTGAAATGGTAGATTTATAGCCCGCAAGAGTCTCGATAAACTCGTTAATATCACCTCTCATAAATTCCATTCTTGTCCAATCTCGAAAGCCTGTCTTTGACTTTTTAGCGAAAACTTTAATAGAGTTTTCAAACTCGCTGCATAATTGGCTGCATCGACCAACAGGACCTTGGAGAAGCGCGAGTACTGATGCATCGATCTCAACCGCATTTTGTAATAGATCAAGGATTTTAGTAAGATCCTCCAGCTCATTCTGGAGTCTGCCTAACGTTTTATTACGCTCTTTAAAGCGCGTGACAGTTTCCTTGAGCGTGTTTGCTGATTGAAGTGCAGCTGTAATGACGGCTAGCACAGAGACAGAAATGCTAACAGGGTCCATATTAATATGGTGTTCTGTAATATTCTTTAGTAAAGAAGATGTCAGAAGGGGAGTAAGGATGTATGGCTAATGGTGGGGTGGGACTCTTAAATATGTACCAGTCACCGCTGCGTTGCTGCCTCCATCACCCCCGTTTCCACCTCTTATTAGCCAAGTTAGCGCCGTGACATGACCACCTGTGTGACTAGTCTTATCACACCTACACCCTAGATTTGACTAGTCCCTCAGAGCATGAGAGGCATATCCTTAGCACCTATGGAAAAGTCCCTGGAGGACACAAACTTGAGTAGCAGGTATGTTTAGATTAGAATTATATAATTGATCAGAAATAGAAACGTGTCTACATTTACCCTGGGGACTTTGCTCTTTTCACGGCAAAATAGTTCACTGATGACGGTGCTATACAAGCTGGCACCGGCCATCCTATTCGTAAAAGCATTCCGCATCCCTACGCGCCAGCACCTAACACTAGTACTATAACATTCCTAGTGATGAATGTAAAAGATTAGACGTTCGTCAAACCCATAACCAAAAAATAGCGGACTCTCCACTCTCTTAGGTCACCAAAAATAGGAAGGGCAAAGGCAATGGGATGTGATATTCATGGCACTAAGAGGCCTTGAAAGACAGAATTCTATCTTCTCAAGAGGTGGCAGACGAGCCCTTCCCGAACTGCCAAGCCACATTTCCTAGGATATTTATTGGCCATCTGGCAGAGCGAGTTCTTGAGCATGCTGGCAAGCATCAGCAGGCGATACGATATTCCGTTCCGGTCGCGTCGATTTCCTAGGAAATTGCGGGAAAACAACTACTCTCAGCTCAGACCGAATTTTTGGAATTTCTCGCTAAATAGCCGTTCAATTGACCTTAAACCTGGTTCAATCTATTAACCAGGCTTCTGGCTATCGCCCAATACCCAGAAGTCATGGTTGGTGGAACTATTTGGCCAGTGTTGGGGATCCAGCCCCTGAACCACCTCGAGCATGCCACCCAAATCATAGCCGAGGCCACAGCACTGCTGGAGCTCGACAGCACCAAACGCGCCAAACTACCAGCCCAATCTTTGGAAGCTTTTCTCAACAGCGTGATTACTTTAGCTAAGAAAACCCGAGAACAACCATCCGGACAGGAGATCTTGGGAAAGCTAAACAGCCTACAGCCGATCATAGAAGACATCACCCTCATCAAGAACGCGGTCAACAATGTAATCGCATCACCTACTCCCCTCGCGCCCAACGCAGCCGCTCGAATCACTACTTGGGCCGACGTAGTCCGCTCAGGCACCCCCTCGTACCCGTCGACACCGAACAGCAGAGCCTCAACAGCCGCAAGCGTCAAGGACAGGGAAACCATAGTAAAGCTCGACGCGAACGCGGCGGCGATCTTGCGCAAAATATCACCAGAAGAAATCCGCAAACGAGTGAACGATGCCCTGGGCTCACGGATAAGCCTGCTCGGGACCGCCCCACGGGTCATTGCAGCAAAGCAGTTGAAGAGCGGTGACGTGGTGCTTCACACCGCGACCACGGCAGAGTCGGACAACCTAAAATCTGTGGAGGATGAATGGGTGAAGGTTCTAGGGACGACGGCAAAGGTGATAAAGCCACCATACGGGGTACTAGTCCATGGAGTACGGACCAGCAAGGAGTCAATCGACACGGACAACCAGGGAACGGTAGACGGGATGGTATGCCAGAACGAAGTATAAATAGGACGCTCGTTACCACCTGGATTTAGTCTTCCTTTTTCTTCGCGATCAATGCTATTGATATTCCAAGTACTACCTTCAAACTATTCTAAATCCAAGACTCTTTGTGACAACACTTCGTCTAGTACTTCTTGACAGGATTCATCATAGGTGGTGAAGACTGGCCTTACTTTGTTGCACCTTCCTCCCAACCCGACCGTAACTAGTCCTCACACTATTTGGACGTTGAGCAAACCCGAGTAAATCAATCCACTGTCAAGGCTAAGGTCAACACGATCCCAAGGTTTAGGAAAGACACCTGAGGGGTCAGTGTCCTTTCCATAACAGTAGGCTTCTTTTTGAAAACAGAATTCTAAGGAAAGTCTCTCGGAAAGTGGGCGATGAGTTTGACCCTGACTGGAGCGGGGAGTCACCCATTGAGAGACATAGGTAGCTAAATTTAGCACCCCACGACCAACAACGCCTTCTTAAACAGAATAAATCTACCAGCAGCCTCACGTCTGGCTCGACGCTTCCGCAGATAAACATTAATGTCAATATGTACTGTAGCTCGAAGGTCAACCGAACTAGCTAAAGAAAGCAGCTTACTGGGTGGAAGCGGACCGATTTGACTAGGGTGACTAAGGCTGCTTTAATGCAAACTAAGCAAACACTTAGTCAACATCCAGATCTGGCTCTAGGCCGAGCTGCCTGCACTGCGTCACTCAGGGAGCAATGCCTTGATCCACAAGAAAAACGCTACCCACCTCTACTTTAATGAGCAGACAACTGCCCTGGCTTTGTCACTAGCATAATTTTAGACTTCCCACTATTTTACGCCGCGATGACAAGTGAAGAGCCCATTGGCAATCTACTCGATATGTCATATGAAGAATTTGCCAAAGTGTATGCGAATATATATCATTTTAAGCTCAGTCCTGACGTTTTGAATTAGTTCCCTACCTCTTTATCATGGTCCTATGGTCAAGATAAAGATAGGACCCACAGCCTATGATGTGTCTAAGACACTTCTTTGCAACCGTTCACCATATTTTGCAGGAATGTTTAATGGGAAATTCAAAGAAGGGCAAGAACATTCCGCAGTACTGGAAGAGATTGAGGGAGTTGTATCAAATCGAAGTTTTCGATTATTTCTCCAGTGGCTGTACCTCGGCCGTGTGATTCTTGGCAAGGAATCGCCAACAGACTGGATATCCGCGATGATCGAATTTGCCAGGCTCGCAGACATGCTAAGTATCAGCAATGTGGAATCACAAATCATTGAACATATCCGCGCCACTATTTTGGACAATGTTCCAGACGTTTATTCAAGAGACAGACTTGTTCATCACATGACGCCTGAACATGTCTATGCAGCTACTCGCTTACCGAAGGGACATTCAGTTCGGCGACTACTCGCTCAAGCAACAATAGACACGTTCCTACATTCTGATACTTTCAAGTTCTCAGAGGAGATTCGAGAAGAACCAGAGTTCGCAGCAGATGTTTTACAGGAGCTTAAGGTGTCTCTTAAAAGTGTGAAACCGGAAAGCTATGTGTGCATCCATTTTAAGGAGCCTTTGAGTGGGAAAGAGGTAGTGTTTAATCCACATTAAATACATACATTGAAGGGAATCTTGCTGTACGAGCTTCTCTGCTTGTACAGTTGATATCGAGCACTTCTTTTTATTCAATGAGGACCTTCAACGACGTCTCTCTTTACATCCTGATTCCTTCGAATATCTTTCTTCAATCTAGTATGTATATGTACCATGCAATGTTACCCGCAGAGGATTTGAGAAACAAGTTACACAAAATAAACGCGTTGATAAAGGAAATTGTTGAGGTACCAGCCCTCAATATGCAGCGTCAACAAAGGCAAAGAGGGGGTTCCTGTCCACAAATGTTTTAGGTCGCAGGTGTATTGGAAATCTAAATTGGGCCAAGGGCGGACAATGGGCGGCGTGAGACAGTTCCATGCTTTCTCTCAGCATGGTTCATCAATGCCGATTTACTCTCCAACTACTCCTCGCAGATGCTGCATTTAATCCGCATGTCTTTTGGATATGGTATGACATGAATGTCAACAAAGTGACGGGTGAGTGACCCAGGTGTATAATAGTCTTTAGACCGCTCATGTTCTGGCATACGAGGATTTCCCAGACAGAGAAAGCAAACCGTCGGCCGTTCCTCTTTCTTTTTAATGCAGACAGACGCAATCGCTTGAGAAATGGTGGTCTGTGGCCCATCAAACGAAGGGCATCTTTGCCTTTTTTTGGAAGGAGCAGACGATAAAGAATCCATGGCAGGACGTTTCTGTGTAGGGTTTGGTCGTCTCGTGGGTGATCCCTCCTCCACGTCACAGAAAGCAATGACCGCATTAATTACGGCAATCCGGCGCTGGTATTCCTTTTCAACAGTGGCGCCCGGCATGCTCAAGATAATATCGAGCAGGATCATATGCTGCGGGGTCATATACCCTGTTCGCTCCAGTGCACCCTTCACCTCGTCATCCAAGAACTTCCCGGCAAGTTGCCTCTCGCAGTCAATCACTAGCTGCTCGTTCTTATATCTTTCCAGATTCTCACGCACTAAGCGGTTACGTTGCCGTTGCCACTCATTCCGAGACACACGCTGCGCCCGGAGATGCCTCCGGACCGCGCCTCTGTACTCTTCCTCGGACTTCGCCACCCGGTCAAGCGCCTGTCGAGCGGGAGCTGGTAGCTCCTTCTTCACTTTCTTCTAATTCTGGTAGTCGCCGAAGCTTCGCTCAAAGTCCCATTCCGCCGTCTCAAAAGCCAGCTTCATCTCGTCCCGAATTTGTTTTCTTTCACAGGCCCGCGTCTGCAGTGTTCGCACGCGCGGAATGTTGTTGACACAACTAGTGTCCTCGAGCTTGTACGGTCGGTGGGGATCAATCGACCGGCTCATGGATGCTGCGAACCGCATCAGCTGTTTCTGAGCCGGCAGTCCCCGGACAATGGCCTGCGCGTCAACATGGATGCCCACGCTATAATATTTAACGAAGGTGTCGATGTTCGCATGCTGTAACATCACGTTCTGGAGCTCGTTCGTCACATCCGCTGTTTGACGAAGGAGACGGCGGTGTTAGTAAGGACATGATCGTTTTCGATGTGAACAAACCAGATAACTCACTGCTGTCATTAAATGCTTTCGCCGCCCCATAACGGAGACCATATGGCTTTGTGACCTGTTCAAACCCTGTGATTTCGCCTCCCCGTTTCATCCAATATCACAGCGCTCCTTCCATTAGTCGCTCCTCCAAAGCAATTCAAAGACCGTTGGATTCGCGCATTCCCTGACAGAACACAAAGTGATCGAGAATTTCATCTTTCAATTTCAGTGGCTGTTCTCCAAGTCCATCCAAAACACCAAGGTTATATAGATTTTCGGGACAGTCTAACACTAGGCCGTTTTTAGAGATATTCTTGAACGCCTGGATACGGAACAGCATCCCGAGAAGGAACACATAAGGACTGAGGACCAATGTCGGGTCAAAGACGATTTCAGGAATAGGGAAGGTATTCCTATTCCATACACAATTAGCTCTATCTGGCATGCGACTTCACGCGGAGACAGCGACGCTACAATAAAAAAGGGATTACCCAGGACTCACTCTTCCTTCTCGCCCAGAAACGTCTTGGTAAACCTTGGGGTCAAGTAAATAAATAATCGTGGGCGCCCTCCGTCCGGGTGACGGATGAGAGTCAGCTCAAGATCCTGATAACGCAAGTTCAGCAGAGCCCCAGGGCGGCTACCCGTGATGGCCGCCAGCTGGTAGAAGAGGAGGAGTTGGACCCGAAGCCACCCGAACTAAAAAGTCATCTCCATCGTCGATAATAGCACGCGAGCGAACTCCGCCACATCTTCAATGTACATCGTCGCTTTCGGTCGGCGTCTAGAACGGAGGTCCTTCTCTTGAGCAACAATCGCCAGTACCTGTAAACCATCAGACGAGACTATAATTGATCCGATCACCGGTCGCTTACATCCAGAATCTTGACAATAAGGTCTTTGCTTAAGCCGTGGCCTACCTCTGCCTTGTAAACTAGATGCCACCACTTCTAGAATGTCTCTAGCGAGCTTTTGTATCGTATTCCTAGTGTCCGGCCCCCTTTTTTGTTTCGTCGCCGACTGCATCACCACGAGAAGAAAGCTTTGAAGAAATGGACTGTCTCCTCGGAGTTGGAAAGCCAACGGAAACGTTCGGCAGGGTCGTAGTTGCCCTCGTGGCAGAACCTGGAGAGACACGCTATATATTAGCACCAGTCTTGAGACTTAGATCCCGGCTGTTTCTCACTGGTCCCAGTAATCCCGTGTCTCGTCCAACTTAGCCCGGGTCCTTGGGCTGTAGCGTTTCTGCCGTAGTTGGGAGACGTCGAGACATTCAGCCTCCTGTAAGAAGTACGCCGCAGGGAGTTCCCGTTCCTCCTCATCATCCAGGATCGAATCGTCGTCAGAAAGATCTTCCGGGTCGTTATCACTATCTGGCTCAGACACACTGTCCGAGGATTCATCAGTAGCATCGTCGGAGAAGATGTCCGGTACATCGGTGGTGCTGCCGCTGTCGTCGTCGGACCCGACCGGTTGAGGGGAGTGCCGCATGGCAGACAAAGGAGAGCGAGAGGAAAGGATGCCTGGATAGAAATAGAGAGTAGGGTGGCAGAAGTAGATCTTCTGTAGCCCGTTTGGAGCCGACAGAGGAGAGATGAATGTGTGGGCGAGGTGGATGGCAGTTTCTCGGAAGCGGAGGAGGGGAGGGAGAGAGTCATGGGGGCCGAAGGCTTTTAAGAAGCAGAGCGAAGAAGACGGTCGCGAGGGGAGCCGTTTTTGGCTCCCTCCCCAGAAGGCCTCGCTGGGGAGGGAGAGAGAGGTATGGCTGAACGACGAGCGAGCCCTCCGACGGCGGCTACACGACGTGTGGTCGTCGAAAGGACCAGGCCAGGCACGAAACGACGGGGGAACCAACCAGCGCAGGGCGTGGGAGTAAAGGCCGCTGGGCGTGCGACTACTTCCACGTGACGCCAAGGCCGCCGAGCGTTAGCAGGACGCTCAAAACGGCGTCAAGTGTAGCCGTTTCGGGCGTCCGGCTAACCGTTTTACCGTTAAAAGTAGTTTATTACCTAGCCCTTTTATATAAGATATATATAAAAGCCTTACTATTCTATACTAGTTTAACTTTTCTATACTAAAGACCTAGTAAACCCTTTAAATAGTATAACTGTGAACCGCACTATATAGTAGCTGCGGGGATAGATATGTATGAAGCGGAATCAGAGGGTCAAACAGTGAGTCTCCATTATTGTTGAACTAATCGCTGGTCTTCCAGCGGGAAGGCCAGCGGCGCACGAAGTTACCTTCGTGTGTCACGTGCGTAGCCTCGGCCGCGGTTGCGGCCTGGGGCTCACAACTGCGGCGTGGTGCGGGCACCACACCTGAGTAATTGCGGTGATGTCTATACACAGCGTCTAACAATAACCCCCTAAAAGTGTACCTTAGCTCTATTATAATAAGGAGGCTATTCTAGTAGGACTCTATATAAAGGGCTATAGCTATATAAGGTAGTTATATTAAGATAGCTACCAGCTAATACTACTGTCAGAGATCACGGGCATTGTCAGCCAATGGATCCGCTGTGCCGCAGCTAGCGCTGTGACGACTACGGAGGAATGATGCGCCGCGCCGGT
>NW_027263885.1:0-69214 GCF_044049435.1 Aspergillus pseudodeflectus | reverse complement strand
CCTTTTATGGGAGGGGAGGGGGGCGTACGGTTTGGCGGGGGATGCTGGTGCTTTGGTCGAGCGAGGTTGGTGGTCCGGTGGTTGTTGGGTTGAGGAGGGGGGTGAGGGGTGCCATTTCAATTGGATTTGACCTTTATTCCTGCGGTGGGAGTCGATGTCTGAATGTCTGAATGCGTTTAACAATTTCAACGGCGCTGCCAACTCCTTATATAGTTGATACTAGTATGATTCTGCCTGACTCACAACACTGCTGGGTAGATCCACCGCGCTCTAAAGCTTGACGAGGCGAAGCCGACGCGGAGGGATCAATCGCCCGTCGGTCTGTGGGGAGAAACCCAGACCGACCGCCCCCTCGAATCAGGGAACAGGATTAGCGAAGGACCGATGGTTAAGGCCACGAAAGCCAAGCCGGAAAGCGCGGCGAGCTGGAGCGCGCGCGGTCTTTGTTTGTCCGTTGGACATGGGCTGGCGATCGATGGACGAATGATATGCTGGGATTTTGCGGTGGTCGGAGCTGGACTCGTGGCTGTTTGGGGGCTGTGGCGCTTACGGCCGTAAGACTTTGGAGGCGAGATAGGAGGAAGAAGATTTTGGAGTCACATAGTGAAGTTCGACTCTACGTCGGATTATTTTCTGCCTAATACGGGATAGAGTATTTGACTCATTGCCATGGTCATGCCATGCCTAATTACATTCGTTGGGGATCTGTAGCCCGTGTCCGTGTCCGTCTCTCGCCAACACCAAAAGTGAAAGAAACACATGTGATCCCAATAAACCCCAAACGCCCAAGAAACCGTACCAGTATCCCCCCCATAGACGCCAATCAAGCTCGCGCACCGCAGTTGCATAGGTCAAAAGAAGGAAAGAGCACCACCAACTCCAAAGCCAAACAGACCAGAAAGAAGACGATTCCCAAAAACGAAGTCATCACACGAGGGTTCTCTAAAAAGAGCGGGCACGGAGAGCTAATCGTCAACACCTGCAACAACGACAACAACATCAACAACATCAACAACCACATCGTCTACCGCCGACGGAGAGGAGAAGGAATCAAAGACCTGAAACACGCACCGAGCAAGTCCTTCGTCGCCGTATACGCCTTCCTCGCTTTCCCGACAACACTCCGCTCATATCTCTCGCGATCCTTGGCTTCCTGCTCCGCCATGATGATGCCCACACTCTTGGACTTGTCCTCCTGCAGCTTCGCCCGCATCTTGTCGAGCCAGATGAAGCGCATCATGGTTTCCCTGGTCGCGCCGAAGCGGTATTGCATGTACCGCCAGTCGTCTCTGTCGACGAGAATCTTTGCGCGCTCGACTTTCGAGTGCAGGAGGAAGGCGTCCTGAAGGGTTCCCGGGTTTCCACTGATGGTTGCGCCGCATTGCACGAGTTCGATTGTGTGGTTCTTGAGCTCGACGGCGAAGATGAGGGTTGGGATTATGCGTTCGCCGGGTGCGTACTTGAAGCCCACGTATTTGATGAACTTTTGAACGGTCATGAGGTAGTCGACGTCGAGTTGCTTCAGCTAGAGGGAGAGAAATGGTGTTAGCTGAGGAAGGTGAAGATCGGTCGGAAGCAAGGCACTTACCTGAGCTGGAAGACGAAGCCGCTCCAGTGCCTTGGCCGCTACCCTCTCCGGGGTGGGTGCAGTCCGCTCACGCCTTTCGGACACGATGACGGAGTAAGGAGCAAAGGAGACAGATTTCTTTGCCATGACGACGGTTGTTCGATGTTGTTTGAGATGTAATGTGGATTGTTCTGTTCCGACGAAAGGATTGGTCAACAGAATGTGAGATGACAGACGCAGACCGGCTGGAGTCGAAGAAGAAGTGTCAAGCAAGAGCCTCGAAGTGGTGATCTGAGTTGTGTGGAGAGGAGGAGAAGTAGGATCGAGGACTGTGGAGTGGGTTCGAGAACGTCGTTCAAGACGAGCTTGGGATAGAGTTGAAGAGGTTGGTTGAGTGATCTCGAGGCGGTAACGACAGATAGGTTCAAGTTTATGAAGGTGTCACTCCGGAATCGTCGTCGAAGGTGGCAGAAAGATGGAAGAGGAATTAGAGTGTGGTATGAAGAGCTGGCGAGTTGTGGTGAAGCGCGTGTTCAAAGTACTTGGAGTGTTTTCAACCGTTGGTTGAGTCAAGCTTGGTGAATGTCTTCACACGAGAACAACAGAAGACCGAAGAAACTGAGAAACCTGCCGACGAGAGAACTTGGCAGGAAGGAATTACAGACAGGTTTAACGACAGAAGGGCGTTCTCGAACACCTTTGTGGAAGGGTTGAAAGCTGGTTGACAGAGTCGTTCACAGGGAAGTTGTGGAAGACAGAAGCCGGAGAGAGCAGAGGCAGAATTTTGAGAATTGATCGCACGAACTGATGAGATAGAATCTCTGCAGGAGAGAGGAGAAAGCAGTTGAGAGGAAATCTAGAGACCAGAGATAGCAAGGAGACGTGGCGGGGTGACTGGGAGAAAATGTGAAGAGGAAATCTGAGAAGATCCCTGGACAGAACTGCGCAACACGCTCTCGCAGAAACAGAGACAAACAGGCAAGAAAATACAGGCGGGGCAGAATGTATGTGAGTATCCTCAGATGGCTTCGATTCCTCGCAGCTTGAGAGATCGACACTGATCAACAGGGCCTCGAACGCAGAGTTGGAAAGAAAGCTTCAAAACGAACGAACAAAGTCCACGAAGACGTGAGAAAGAGGAAACCAGACAGGCGCTCAGAGATCGAGGAAACTACCTCATTTATACCCTCGAGCGTGATCTCGACACCCAAATCAAGCTCATTCACATCTTCCAGTCTGGTATCACAGCTCAGTGAAGCTCTTGATCTGGCGTGTGGAATTGACCAATAATCGTTGTCCAGCCACAGTACCTGCAGGTCCCTGATTTGACGCTAACGCCTATTGGCTATCATGAATGCAGACGGTTCCACTGCTGCTTAGAGCTGTGAATGAACGCAGCTTATCCGGGGACGGAGACTCTTGCTTTTCCATGCCTTTATTTGCCAGCCTCGCCCCACTCATGCAGACTCTGCGAGTCCAGCTGAGGCGCGCGTCTGCTAGAAGATTCACCGGGGGAAGCAGGGACAGCATGTGATTAGTTGGCAGTTGACGTCAGTCAACGAAGGGGAAAAGTCTTCTACGAGGTGTTGTGGTTATTGAAGATCTGAAGTGGAAGGCCACATTCTTCAAGAAGCGTGGCTTGAGACGGCGCCAGGGTCTAAAGCTTGTTATTTCAGACAGACGCACATTGGAAATAACCCCTGATCTGTGTGATCCAAGATCTCAGCCTAGTGACAGTTCCCAGGCCCGCCACGAGTCGTTCCTGAGCCGCGCTGGCTCGACCCCGACCACGGATTCTGCACGTCACCGTCAGCAGCTGACCAAACTCGATCCCCCGCCACTTTTTTAGAGCCTTATCCGCGGAATCATTTCCTCTTGATTACGTTCGCAGCTCATGCCCGAGAGAACGAAGGTCTATGGAAGTCGGCATCGATGCCTCCCTCTGATTGGCTCGTTGGATACCCGGGCCGGGTATTGAGCTTCAGCCCGCGCCCGGTTGTGCCACCATCTACACCCATGTATAGCCTACCCGATTAAATGTTGAGCTCAGAATGTTGAGTCTGTATGACGCTGCCAATGGCTATAAAGACGGGCAAGAAGGAGCAATGCTTGAGTCGAAACAACCAAGAACAATTCGAATCTGAATCCGAAACAGCAAAATGCCCGCCTCGCACGTTCCCGTCTCTGACATTAAAGTCGTCCCGACTGCCCCTGGCTGGGCTGTTGAAGGGTATACCTCCTCCCCGCCTCTCCAAGGTCCCATTGTTCACGTTCAATCTATATACTAACATGAAACCACAGCCGCCCCCGCGAAACATTCCGCATAATCCAAGTCTTCCACCCCTCCAACCTCCCCGGCAAACAAATGATCCTCGGAAAAGTCTACATGCCTCCCGGTGCTGCCTCTCCACCCCATACACACGGCGGCGCGGCCATAATTGCCGTGACCCTGGAAGGCGAGGTGCTGAACCAGATGAACTGCGGCGAACCGGAGATTGCGAAGCGGGGTGAGCACTGGTATGAGGCGCCCGGGTGCCATCATCAGCGGTCGGAGAATAATACGGAGCGCCATGCGGAGTTTATTGCCGTGCTTGTTGTTGATGATGAGGTTGTCAAGGATGGGTATCAGAATATTTTTGTGTTGGATGCGGAGAGGGATGCGGCCAAGGAGAAGGCAGGGGACAACAAGGCTTAGCTGGTGGTTGCAAGGAGCGGGTTTAGCTGGATCTTTTTGTTCAGTCCGTGATAGGAGTTAACTTGGCTTTTATCGCTTCCAAAATGATGAACTGGAACTCTTGACCCGATATTACAATCTACCTCAACGTCAATGTCGTGGCGCCCTCCTCAAATATACTTCAGAAAACCCACTCCCTCAGGAGTTGTCCCTCACATGCCGTATCGGTATTGGCTCTACCGTCATTGAATTGGGCCTAGGGGCTTGCAGCTGAGCGTCTATGCGGATAATAAGAAGCAAAATGTTCCTAACAGCCCTTGGATCAAGCTACGATTCCTTTCGCCATTTCATCAATGGCGTTAAGTCGCCGAGAAAGAGACCGCTTATCTGGGTCTCACTGCTAGTGCCGCTTCTGCGCTACGGAGGAATATATCCATCTCCACCCTAATAAGGAGGCATTCTGCGACTCTTCTTTATTCAGTCTTATCGTTAGATACATGAAAAGCAGCGCATCAACCCTTTCCAAGGAAAATCAATGCCTATTCAAATCGAAATCAATAATAACCTTCCCCCTCGCCTTCCCACTTGCAACGCGATCAAACGCCTCCTTGAACTGCGTCACAGGCCACACACTATCCACCGTTCCCCTAACCTTGCCCTCCTCAACAAGCTTCGTAATTGCCTCGAGATGCTCGCGCACAGGCCCCATGATAAAGAACCTCCCTTTCACATTGCCGCTATACCCCTCGGGAACAGCGGTCTCGGGAGGCTGGAAGATACTAAGTAGCACGCCGTCGTCCTTGATCGTCCACCAGGCATCTTCCAGGGATTTCCGCCCGATGCAGTCGATCACGACGTCGACCTGCCCGGCCGACTCGACCCACTTCTTGAGGGTGGTCGTCTTGTAATCGACAACATCGTCCGCCCCGAGAGATTTGACAAAGTCGACGTTATCCGTCCCGCAGGTGCCAATGACAGTCGCGCCAGCGACCTTCGCAAGCTGGACAACCCAGCTCCCAACACTCCCGCTCGCAGCGGTAACAAGAACCCGCTTCCCCTTCCAATTTCCACTCTCGATACTACCCAGCCCCGCCTGCACGAAAAGCGCCTGCCACGCCGTCTGCGCAGACAGCGGGATCGCCGCCGTGGCAGCCCACGAGAGGCCCCGGGGCCGTTTGGCGATTTCCTCGGTGACGCCGATGGTATACTCGCTGCCGGCGCCGTTCCGGAGATAATTTGCGCGCGCGTAGACCTCGTCGCCCGCTTTGAAGGGCGAGTTTTCGGGAGCGAGGACCACTGTGCCAGCCATGTCCGGGCAGGGGATCCAGAGGTCGCGGCCGCCCTCGGGCGGGAAGTTTGCGGGCCAGAGGAGTTCGCCGGCGCAGGGGGAGACGGTGTGGATGCGGATGAGGTGCCCCGAGGTGTTTGGGGCGGGCTTGGGGGTTGGGACGGTGGCGAGGGTGAGGGTGGTGGATTTGGGGTCTGGTTGGGTGATTGCGAGCATGGTTGCGGGGATGTTGGTGGACATTTTGGTGGTGGTCGTTGGTTTTGTTGCGAAGTGCCGGGTGAGAGATGCGATTCGGGTTGAAAGGGACATGGAGGAGTAGACTGGATGAGTCAAGAAATTGCTGGCGAACGAAAATGTCCAGAGATACGAGGTGCAGACCTCCTTTATATCCGAATCTCAGTATATAGATCGATGATGCTCTGATCTCGACAGCGGCAGGGACAGCCGGATAGGCGATAGGCTATTGAAAGTGCCCGACCCATGGATTCCGGGACAATGGGAATTGTGGAACCACTGCCACAGTTCTGGACCAGCCTCAGTCCCAGGGCCCGGTTCTAGGCTAACGGTCTTAGTGTCGCTTAGCATCTTCGAGACTAATCAAGGCTATCGATAATCGAGACTAGAGCCAAGAGCTTTTGACTCACTTTGGCTTCAGGACAGGTGGAGGTTGCGACTTTGCTGTCGCCGCGATTGGCGTCCGGGAAGAGGACTCGACAAGCAGGACTTGGATTGTCTCAGAGCGCCAGTCTTTCAAGCGGCGTTGAGGGGTGAGATCTGTCCTCTCGAATTGCGCAGAATCATCGTGGGACCATCGAACAATCATCGAGTGGACACGCAGGACATATCCATCCAAGCCATAAATTGAAAACAGCGCCCATCTTTTCTTTGCCGCATGCCCAATTGTCTCTCAATTCTCTGCGCAGCAGACCTCGCACAAATGCGCCGAACACGAACACACCGGTCCAACCGGATCTTAACGCGCCCCTCCCTCCTCAGCATCATCTTCCTCACACTCCTATTCGCGCTCAGTGCACGCGCATGTGTAGGGAATACCCCAGACGAGTCTTCCGAGAAGAGTAGGCTACCATTCTCCAATCCCTGTCTTCTCTGCCAGTGTCCACCTGCTCAAGTGCTAACGAACCACCACAGTAATCGGAATCCACCTTGGCCGCACCGAGTCGCGCGTCGGGGGTGTGAAAGATGGTCGGATTGTCGTCTTTCCAGAGGGCGAAGGCGGGTATGATCCTGCCAGGATTCCCTCTCTTGTCAGTCTTACGGAGAAGGGGTTGGTGGTGGGCGAGGAGGCGAGAAGCGCGGGCGGTCCGGATCTGTTCAAGGCTGTGCTTGAGATCGGGTATGATACTCCCAAGGATCCATCCATCGAGGGATGGGATGACAACAAGGGCTGGGTTGGCATTAACAGTTGACAGCGACTACATCCCAACCCCTGAGAATCCAAATCCATCGCCAAAACAACCACCACAAACTGGAATCGAATTCGTCCTGGACAAAACCAGCCACCCCGCAGTCCAAGTGACGCTCAACAATGCCACACACACAATATCCCCACCAGCCATCTACGCCACCCTCCTCACGTCTCTCCGCTCCATTGCCGAAGACTCACTCGGAGCGGGCATCACAGGCGCAGTGATATCCCTGCCCCGCGGCGCAACAGACCGCGACCGCTCCTTCATCGGGCGCGCAGGCGCTCTGATCGGGCTACCCATTGTCCGCCAGCAGAATGAGACGACGAGCACCATTTTAGCACTGGGACTTGATGAGGAGTCGTATGGAACCGACCGGTACGCGCTCATGTTCGATCTGGACGGGGACGCCGAGGAAATGCATCTGCGTCTCGTGGAAATCGACATGGGCGTGGTCGATACGATCGCGGCGCATTCTGTCGCGGAGATTGCAGGCAGTATTGGCGATGCAGAGTATATGGACGACGCGGTCGCGGAGGATCTGTCGGCCATCTTGAAGACGGAGGCGATGGGGTCCGTCGGTTCTTTGGTAAATGCGGCTCTTGCGAGAAGTGGGCAGAGGGCGATCGATGAGCTCCTGCGAAAAGCAAACTTCACCCGTAACGAAATTACAGATCTCATCTTCACGGGCGACGCCGCGTTCTATCCGAAAATGCAAGACAGCATCGAAGCCTACCTCACCCGGGCCCACGTCCAGTCCGCAGCTGGAGACGGAACCAGCACCGGCGCGAGGAACGAAATCAACGTCGCGAATAGCATGACGCTCTCCGCCGCCCCAATATGGGGCGCAGCATTGACAGCGTACAGGATGATGGTTGAAGACTGGGTACCCTGCTGCTGTAGCACGCGTCGGCCGCCGATTGAGGTTTCCGTTGGTGGTGGTGGTGATGTGGTCGAGGTTATTCCAGCTTGTCAGGATGTTCCGATACTGTTGTCGGAGGTCGTCGAGGGGAAATGCGATGACGA
The DNA here is from genome assembly GCF_044049435.1 of Aspergillus pseudodeflectus. NCBI lineage: Eukaryota > Fungi > Ascomycota > Eurotiomycetes > Eurotiales > Aspergillaceae > Aspergillus > Aspergillus pseudodeflectus. The sequence continues at coordinate 61,235 of NW_027263885.1, read as the reverse complement.
TGACAGTGGCCAGACGAAGATTCAGGTGGTTATGCGCGATGTCCCGAGTGTCGATTATCACGCGCAGTTTGAGCTGGGTGATGCGTATGTGGCCAATGAAACGATAAGCGACATTCTCGTCGCGGAATTCAATCTCCCGACAGCCTGCGACCCTGATACGCCTGTCGCAATCGAAATCGAAATGCTGCTCAGTCGCCAAATGGAACTGCGCGTGAAAGCGACAGACCGGAAAAGCAACGAATCAAGACTACTTACGGTCCCCTATCTGAATTCCGAGTGCGGTGCAAAGGGCCGCGATGCGCCGAGGCAGTATTCGCTTGAGATTGCTGCTCCGGCTGGGAGCTCGCTCGAGGCGGAGTACCAGAGGGATCTCAGGGGGCTTGTTGGGGGTTCGAGCGGGCAGAAGAAGGTTCTTGCGGTAGGCTTCCCTCCTCGTTCTTCGTTTGGATCTTGATGCGGATGGGGCAGATGCTAATGATAATGTGGTTTAGAGACGGGCTGAGTAGAGACTGTGGCATTGAGTATGCTTGATATATAGATGCTTTATTTATAGGGGTGTGTCACACGAGGACGACTGTCGAATATGGACAGAATCTAATCCAGTGTACTTTTCTCTAGAGCGGAGATGCCAACAATACACAAACAAGTCACCGACTCCGACTTCCCTCACCACTGTCTCCTTCCCCGCCCCCCTCTTCTGCAGTGCCAACGTCAAAGCCCTCATGCATAAACTCTCCAACATCAACATCAATCCCCAACCCCTCAAACCCGCCCAGCCCATTCCCACTTCCGTTCCCATTATTCCCGTCCCCATTCGACCCCCCATCCGCACCCCCAAGAATATCCCTCGCAACCACAACAACCTCGCGATACGTCCGCCGTCCCAGCGGCCAGATATCACTAATCCTCTTGAGTACCGCAACAACAAGCCTAATACGCTCGCGCTCAATACTCAGTCTCGGCCCCGCATACACCCACTTGTACGCGCTCAAATGCGCAATCGCCGTGTTCGCAATCATACATATGATAAACGGGCTATGCGTCGCCAGCTGCGTTGTCGGGAGGGTCAGGGTGAGGAGGGCGTTCATCTTCTCGATCGCCGTCAGCACTTTTGTCGTGTGGAGGTGGATTGCTGTCGGGCCGGGTTGGGACGAGTGCGAGGACCAGGGGTTTGCGGTCGATGAGGAGGACGGGCCGGGGGTTGTTGAGGAGGACCAGGACAGGTCGCGGGATAATGGCGGCGCGCGCGGGGTTCGGCGGGAGATGGATTCGATGGATGTATGCAGGAGCGAGGAGAGTTCGCGGTTGAGGTCGACGATGTATCTGGCCCAGATCGACTGTTAGATTCTCGCTGCCTCGTTCTGGATGAGTAGGTAGGGAAGGGTGGTGCCCGGAGTAAAGGACATACGTGTAAACCAGCATATGCGCCCTGAACAACAACTGATCCACAGACCCATCCCCTCGAACAAGACTGTGCTTCTGCGGCGGGAGGAGAAGAAGCCACGCGAGGATGGTCGTGTCCGCATTGGCGCAAACGCGATTCGCAGCCTCGGTGCCTGTCTGCCAGCGCTCGGAGAGCACAAAGTCGAGACTGCGTGCTATCCCGATTAATTCGGCAAATGAGGAGAAGGATGTGCTGTTCGGGTGGAATTCGCGGCTTTCGTAGTCCGGTATTGATGGTGGCGTTGGGATGTTCTATGGAAATGTCAGCCTCGCTCTCGATAACGGGATGGGTGGCAGAGTGGAGGGATCAGGGAAAGAACAGAACACACCCCGGCCTCGTAAACCTCCTCCTCACACGGCAGTCGCACACTAACAAAGATCCCATCAACCTTACTCGGGAAACTATGCGTGCTCCCCGCAACATGCGTCGCAGTAAGATAAAGCACCCACCACGTGCGCCTCCAACTCTCCTCGAGAATCGGATCCCCCTCTCCATGGCTGCTATCGAACCCGGCGCGGTTCATACCGATCTTCACGGCATTAGCGATGACTTCATCGAGCAGATCGAGAGACCGCGATATCTCGTCGTTCCAGTATACTACTACCGCATATAAAAGGAGGGCTTGGATGTCAAAGGGGGAGAAGCTGTTACCTGAGCAGCGGAGGGAGGAAAGTGTGTCGAGGATCTTGGTCTCGAGGGAGGCGGAGTCGATACTGGGTGTGTAGAGGGAGCCGATGTATTGCAGGACGGGCATGAGCAACTCCAGGGATTCCGGTTGGAGCGCTGCGCGAAGACGGAGAGACCATTGCGGGAGGACGCAGGGGTGTGCGCCATGGAAGTATGTAAAGTATAGACTGAGCAGCTCGTTGTCTGTTGCGTCGGCGGTGCTTTCTTCGTAGAGCGAGTGTGGGTGCGGTTGGATATTTGGGTATGTTGGTGCTTGCGTCTGCGTCTCGCGGTTTAGGGAGCTGTGTGAGGAAAGCGAGGTCGGTGTTGTCGTTCCGGTTGGGAGACGCAGCTGGAGGCTGTGGTGTAGTTGTTGCTGTGGGTTTTGCTGGGGTTGGGCCTGCGGGTGTGGGTGTGGCTGATGCTGAGATTGTGGATGGGAGGGTCCAGGTACAGCTCCAGGTACAGGTACAGTCTGCCCTGGGCTTCGACGTACACCACCACGCCTCGACTTGATGTATACACACCGCGAACCCTCTGCCTGGCACCGCGAACAAACAGGGGTCGCCGAGTCACATCGCATGTGCCGTGAGCGACACGGGATACAAGCGTTTGAGACGCGTTTTGCGGGGCGGGACTTTTGCTCGCTCATAGTATTGGTAACAATAAACACGAGTATAAATCAAGAACAATGAGCTAATCAAGCCAAAAGGGTCTCGTATTGCGTGTGCTGGCTGGTGTTGTGTCGATAGCCGCAGCCCTGGATTTGGGGTTTTACATGGGTTCAATACCCGATTAGCCTATGTGGGGCAACGGGCCCTTTGCCACCGACTATACATTGACACGAGATCGGCGTTTGCAGTCTTTGTATGACGGCATTTGTCTCTCGTCGAGTTTGACTACTTTATGTGAGTGAAGCCGTTTATCCGATTTAAATGGAACAGACAAGTCGAGCCTGAGGCAGAAGAGATGCACTACCTACATGTGCTGATCACAGAACCGGAATAGACGCCATGTTCATATCAAACAGTCCGCAGAAATCAAAACTCGTCTCCAGCAGCTGAAAGTCCTCCAGAGAGGGCTGGTCCATGTACATCGGTATTTCGTGCATCTCTTGTTGAGGAAGAGACACAGGGACCTGCTGGATCGGAGGAACATACTCTGGAACCACGGGTGGCACCGTAATCTCCCGCGTGCTAACCTCGACAACATTCTTCTGCTGCCGATCTTTCAAGCCTAGAATCTCTCTCGCTACGATACCTACCTCCTTGTACGTCCGCAGCCCCATCGGCCAGTACTCTCCGAGAACCTTTAGCGCGCCCATGCTCAGCCGGATCCGTTCGCGAGCGAGCTTCAGCTGGTGACCCTGGTAGTGGAAGCGGCATGCCGAGAGATGGGCGATGACCGTGTTGGCGATCATGCAAATGATAAAGGGGGTGTGCGTGGCGATGTTGGTGGGGAGTGTGAGGAGTTCGTCGAACTGGTCGATGGCGCGGAGTACCTTGGCTGTGTGCAGCTGGCACTCGGCCGAGTTGCAGCCTCGAAGGCTCTCTGGTGGCGCATTGGGAGCGCAGTGCGCGATTGCTTCGATGGGGCTGTACGCGAGTGTCGACAGTTGTCGGTGGAGATCAACGACATATCTGCAAGAGTTAGCGCGTGGGACAACCAGCACCAGGAGCGCGAAACCGAGGAACGTACGTGTGGATGATGATGTTGGCTTTGAAGAGAAGCTCATCAACGGAGCCGTCCCCTCGAACGAGATCTCGCTTGGAGTGAGGAAGGAGCGACCGCCAGGCCGTCACGCTGGCATCGGTGTTGGCGCAGACGGCCGGTGCGGTGGCGCTGGTCATGTTCTGACGCGCTGCAAGCGCAAGATCGAGACTGCGCGTCAACCCGACGAGCTCCGCAAAGGAGGAGAAGACACGGTCCTCCTCGTCGAGGAACTCGCGCATGTCGTAATCTTGTAGGGTGCGCACTTGGGGAATGTTCTACTCGGTCAGTCGAGAAGGACAGTTGTTTCGGCAGTGCTTACCCCTGACTCATAAAACTCCTCATCGCACGGCAAGTCAACATCCATCTCGACGTTGCTGGTTCGGAAAGGAAATGTGCTGGTGCTCCCAGCGATATGTGCATCCGTGATGTACAGTTGCCACCACGTCCGCCGCCAGCACTCCTCGAGCATCGGGTCTTTCTGTCCATGGGCGTACGCGAATCCCTGCCTATTCATTCCCAATTCAAGCGCCAACGCAATTGACCTATCTAGCATGCTAAGCGCTTTCTCCGGCTCATTGGCCCAATAGACCGCGATCGAAAGAAGAACAAGAGCCTGCACATCGAACCCCGTCAGAGGCCCATTCACTCCGATCGACGCCACAGCCTGCTCTGCCTCCACCTTCATCGACGCCGAGATGACCGACTTTGCAAACACGGAGCCAATGTACTGCACGACGGATACCAGCGTCTGGAGCGGCCGCCCGTTGGTCGCCATCCGCTGCTTCAGCGCCCACAACGGCAGCACACACGGCTGCGCAGCATGAAAATACGAATAATACTGCGAGAAAAACTGCTCGCTCAAAGATGAGTCGCTCATATTGTCGCTGTGCATCGAGACGGTGACGCTGGTCGCCCGCTCAGAGTGGCTCCGGTCGTCTTCCGACGAGGTGGATCGGGCGGGGTTGGGGTTGCTCAGTGGATCGTCGGCTGGAGTAGGGAGCTGCTGCTGCGACGGTAGACTTGGGGAAATTTGGGATATCTGACCAGTGTCTGTCGAGATGTGAGTAGATGGCTGTCGCGGTCGACGGCCTCCGCGGCGAGACTTGAGATAGACGCATTGCAGACTTTCGCTGCGACACCGGGTGCACACGGGCGTCGTCGCGTCACAGCGGAGGTGCTTGGAGCGACAGGGGACACATGCGAGCGACACTCGGCGGTTGTTGTTAGGAGCCTGAGGTTGCTGCGACATTGTTAGATAGTTACTCTGTATCGACGAAAGCGAGCTTGAGATGTGCTTCTGTTGAAGAAATCGCCAGCGAGCTCGAGCTGGGGGCCCAGATTTGAACCCTCGACGGCTGTTCTTGGCCGTTTCACCCGATTGTCAGTCCCTGCATCGCCCTGTCCAATTCGTGTAGCCTCTGCACGCTAACCAGAACAAAACACTCAGCGATGCCCTCTGGTGTGTCAGCCCCTCTTCCCGGTGATTTATCAGATCGCAGCGGGGTCTAGAACCGTCAACTTGACATCAGACTTTCTGGGGTGCCATGGTTCTTTTCCAGCGTCAGCGTGCCATTCATTCTCGCTTCGCACCGAGATTATTGATCATTGGAGCTTTGTGGGATGCCACAGTGCGAAGTGCTATTATTGGGTTAGTGCAGGATCCCCGCCCAGATTTATCAGCGTCTCGTAAGCGTGCATGAAAGGATGCATTAGCGTGTATTTAAACATCTGAGACTCTGTGATCTCCGCGGCGTGGCCAGATGATATTTATGCAGAGTAAGCTGCACCGCGCGATGACTCCACGAGTTCCCCACAGACATGCTTCGACAGAATTGCTAGTAGTACTCCAGAGTATAGACAGTTAGAGTTCTACGTCATTCGTGACTTCTGCAGCTAGGTACGAGTCATTCATAGATGCATTCCCACCTTGGACATACTCATGTTTGTGTAATCTGCCGAGTTAGGATAACCAAGTCAACGAGTCTGTATTATGAAGGTTGGTGTGTTAGTATAGCCCCTTGTTGTCCGAAAATAAATTACCAAACTATATGCTTGGCCAATAAGCCTCCTACTGTAGGACTACTAGTATAAGCGTGATCAATGTGTATTACGTTCTCCAAGTTAATCAAGCAGAGAGGAAGGCCGAGGACGAAATCGAGTTTATCGTCGCCTGACTCGAATTCCATACTACTTCCTGAGTCCAACGACGATGGAAACATACGTAGGATAGGAACCTCATCCACTTTAAAATAAGCCACTCCTGAATTCTTAATACAACACAGCCTATGGAATGAAATGAAATAAATACCCATCCAGCACACGCACATAAACCACCAACTAACCACCCAGGACACTCCTCAATACAAACCGGGCAATCCCACTTACATCCCCTCAGCAACAACCACCAAAACCGCCCAGATAACAACCCCCGTCTGCTTGACGATCTCAAAAATAACCAACCCAACACGCCCCGCAAACTTGATCACTTTCCCCGAATACCGCACGACAGGCCGCGCCCGCGCGCACGCTTTCGTGAGGACCTGCCGCACATAGTCGCGCTTGCGCGGACGCGGCTTGTGCCCCAGTCCCACGGTTTGGGTTTGGTCGTCGCCGTCCACGAGGACGTAGCCCTCGGGGATCGGCATGTACCCGGTGTCGGTGTAGGTGTCGGTGGCGGGGTGAGTATCCAGGTAGGGGGTCAGGCGCCTGCAGAGGCTGGGTCTCCTGTAGACCATGGTTCCGGATTGGAATGGGGAGGGGTGCAGGGGGCTCGGAGGGGATTGGAATGATACCATGGCTGGCTGGAGGGGCGGAAGGGAAGGGTGGATTGAACTGTGAGGTGTTTGGGATGCGTGTACTAGTGCAAAGACCATAGACTCTGAATGAGCGGAGGATGCTAGATGGAATCAAAACAAGTCGGCGGTGGGAAGTGGGAGGATTTGTACGTCTGGAAACGTCGTGGGATTCATTGTTTGGGTGGTGTTTGTATAGCAAGGTAAGGAGAAAGGGTTTGCAGAACAAAGGACTAAGAAGATTAAAACATTCTATGCGCCAAGTATAATGTATTGATCTTTGCTCTTGAAGCCTTTGTTCGTCTCATGTCTACTCAGATAGAGAGTGCAACACACATAAGGGCAATGCTTCTTTGAGTGAAAGCATAACTAAAAAGAAAGCCTGAGCTCCTAAATCATAGACAATGCTCCTGTCCGCCTGAATTCTTGATTGCACTCCAAAGCCTGTTTGTACCAAGTCAAATGACCCTATCTTTGTCCCTGCATTCTGCACAGTACAGACTCGACAATGAAGTTGTCCAATCCAGTGCCAAGTAATCGGTTTGTGGTGTGGGATTATCTATAGAGAACCGGTTATGGTAGCAAGAAGTATTCGCATTAATTAGCCAAAACCGGACCACCGGGTATCAAGGATAGCATTAAGAGAGACCAAACTCATCTCATCCAGAGCGGTTTCCCCGGTTGCCAAACAGGATAAGCAAATAATAATGAAGATTCCAAAAGCCAAGGACCTCATCTCCCCAGTATTTATCCCTCATAAGAAGAAAAGCAAAGAGACTAGGTAGGTAGAAAAGATAGAGTGAACATCATCGGAATCGGGCGCAGCAAGAGCAGAAACAACAGAACTAAGGAGAGGCTCGAAAAACCTCGTCAGGGACTGGATGATCGACGTGCCAAAAGCCAGAGGGCAGATAACCAGCGCGGCGCCACAAACAGCGGGTATAGGTCTGCCGGCTTGTTCAACGTGATTTCTGAGTCCGTGGAGGGGCGGACGGCATTTTCGCCGGCATCATTGAGCACTTCGCGGGTGTGATCACGATTACGGGGTCTGGGCTCCTGGATTTGCCCGATTACAGGAGTGGATTTGTTGGATTTGTTGATTCGACGGCGATGAGGATGATGTCGCTAGAGCCTGCGGTCCGGGTTATTGTAATCGAGATTGGGATCGAAATCGTGGTTGCCGTTGCTGCTGGAACTCGGAGCTTGATGCTTTTGAGGGACTGGAAGTCCTTGCCAGTGCCCATAGTGTTGGGATACTGAATCGTGGGATCGTGAATATAAGGTGTGAGCCGGGTGATTGTATTGCGAGGAGCGTCTGATGAACTCGGATGGATGGGGTGGATGAGAGAAGACAAATCTTTGCTCCCAGGCTTGAGCCATTTTCTACAAAGCTTTCTAGCCGGTACGTTTGGAGTACAAGCTTTGTGGCTATGTTCTCTTCTTCAAGGGCATTGAGGCCCAACCGTCGGCATGTGGACATATGTCCCCTTGTTTCTCCCCCGAACCTCTTTTTCTAGCATAATGATACAAGACGACCTCTCTAGTAGCTCTGGTGTCAGCCTTGCGTATCTCACTCGCAAACTGATACTGCGTCTTCGTACACTTCTCCCAGGGACGTGTGGCGGAGTCGAGATGACAGGTAGGTAATAGCCATCAGTCTAACTCACCTAGATAATGTTTCTGAGTAATTGGCTGATCTATTTTCTCAGTCTTAGCCCACAGCTAGAACGGTACATCGCAATTACTAATTACTTCTTAATTCTAGTGTTTCCCACGCGCCCTGGAGAGCATACGCACTAGATAAGGCTTGACTATACCCAAAGAGTGGTGTCGTACCTCCTACCAATGAGGGAAGTTAATCTACAACAAACTAGAACCTATCACGTTCTCAATATTGTAGAGCACGATTTTCGAGATATAAACTTGTGTTTGCTACTCTGCCTAGGAATAAAAGAGCCCCCTCATTGAGCCCGTTGCAGTAGAATCCATCGAGGTTGGTTCCTAACATCTGAACATCCTACGACTGGCGTGCATAGTATGAAAATATCAATCTTTTCGAAAGATATGCTCATCCTACTATAGCAGCGATATATATCTCCTTGGCATGTTAGAGGCCGGGTGAATGGTTTATCCGCCTTTGCATTGCCAAGTGCTCCCACATTCAGCTTACATCCTCGGCTGACCTCCATCATCTCCACGAACGCGTGGGACAAGAACTCCATGTAACAATGCTGCTAGATCTAGTACGGGTCCTCAGGGCCTATTTCGAGGTTATCTCTTTCATTTTGGTCCTGACCGTGTATGGCCTCTACACGAACGCGCGACTCGTCCCCTACATCTTGAGACGGAAGATCGCCAACACCATTCAAATATCCCGGGCGCGGAAGCTCAAGCGGGGCATCTCGCGACCGATCCTCAATAATATAAAGAGCACAAGCCCGCTGTCGTGCGATAGAGTAGGCTTCCATCACCTCCCCCTCGAGATCCAACAGCAGATCTTCGACCTCGTCCTCCCACAACGCCTAATCATCCAGCCAGAGTTTCGGGAAAACAGACTCGTGTCCCGAATCGGCACATTCCCAAACTACTATTGGGACAGATGGAGTCCGAAAAAACACATCCGCGACGACTCCGATCGCACCAGTGACCATTTCGCGCACGTCCTCGACCAGGGCGGGTGGTATCTAGACCAGACGCCCGAGCCACTGGATCCGAGCGCGCGACGACCGGAGAGGTATCTTATCTGCGGGTTCGCGGAGGCTCTGAGTCCAGAGCGCAGACGGGAGATTGTTCCGACAGGGTATGTCGATCTTCTCCGCGCTGATCGGAGGTGTTATGCGAGCTTTTTGGGTGATTTGTATGCGCGCCATACGATTTCGTTCTTTGGGGCCGAGATGGTTACCTTGTTTATGGACAATGCCTCTCTAGAGGGGATGCAGAGGATACGATATGTCCATTTGGGAATCCCATTGCCCAAACCGGGTTCCAGAGCATATCTGGATGCGCGAAATTCGGTAACAGCTGCCATTAGCCAGATGGCGAGGTTTTTTTCGGGGCTTGAGGAGCTGGATGTGGAGATAGCGCTGCTCTGGGGTGAGAAGCTTGGGGATTTGCAAGATCTTTCGAGGTGGCTGCTGTATGAGGTGTTTGAGGCACTGGGCGGGTTGAAGAAGTTTGTGCTCAAGGTTTCAGTGCTGCAGCGGATCGTGGAGATGCGTATAGCTGGGGATGTCCTCAAGCCTGTACTGCTGCCAGTGAAAGTGTTAAACAGTCGCCAATATTCCGAGTTGAAGAAAAGGCTGACAAGACATTTGAAGAAATGAGGGCAGTTCGAGCATTATTTCTTGGTCAGATACAGGCCTTTAGATAGACAATCAACGGAGCAACTTACAGAGAACTGATCCATGCTGATTTATGAGTAATAGTTTCACCATGGCTTAATATCAGTCCCAACTTATAGGCTTTTTCCTCACCCTGGAGCTTCAACTGGTGATAAAGCCGCCTTTATGAGCCAGCGGACAAGTACATCTTGTTTGGCCCGTCTGCTTCATACATATTCCAACGTACGTCCCCTATTAATAACACCTTCGATGGTTATAACCTCCCTGTGATCGTTCATTCCCTCCAAGTAGTTCTTTCTGTCTGGGTCGTACCTTCTCACTTGGATACAGTATAATTTCATCTGAGTTGTGCCTGTCCTCAGGGTCGTATCGTCCTTCCAAGCTGTACTCATAGCTTAGCCTTTTGGCTCCAAACAGCAGTTCCGCTCTTCTTCCCGCCGTCTCGGTGGTTTTCATCCGTGGGAACATGACGTATCCCAATATTCAGTTGGAACCAGCAATTCCAGCTATGCAGGAGCACCGCAACCGCAAATATTCAAAACCTCTTTAACGACTTCTGAGATTGCCAGCCTACCAATAGTACGCAAGCTGGGCTGCATTTCTACCAGAAGGCTAGCATTTTTATTCCGATATCGATATGAATGCAAGGCCAGACTCAACTCAATGCCGTAGAGCAGGCACTACAGGCCATGAATAAGTCCCAAAAGACTCCCCAACCAGGTTTTCGAGCCCTCATGCGTTATCGCGAGTCTAGAAACCTGCCCATCTCTCGCAATGTCTCGAAGCGCAGCGCTGTCGAGTAGTATCCCAACTATATCATGATGCTCCCAGATCATCGCGCAGTATCGCGCACAGCGACCGCTAGTTTCTCTGGTTAACTTCGCCCCATGCTGTATCAAAGTCTAACTGTTTCTTGGCCTCTCCCTCCCACTCATAGATCCAGGCGTTCAAATTGGTGGTCTGATCAACTCCTAGCTACGACGTCTCTGAGTAGCTGGGAATATCCCATGTCTCGAGATAGCCCTAACTTCACTCTGTGTCCAAACAGGAAAGCATGCGCCACGCGTGCCGACTATCTGTGTCTATTAATCAACTTGACCAATCTCTGCTATAGCCTGGGACACCTGTGGAAACTCATTCTTAAGCCAGTGTGGTCTTCTGCAGTCTTATCAAGGCAGGGCAAACGGCGGGAGCCACGTATGAGCGTATGCAAGATAGGATCTGGCTTAAGTGCATTGTAGCTGTTAGACACAGAGGTTCGTGAGGGCGTCAAAGGAGGTACAGCGTCCTATTTAGATTACAATAAGGACCCAGAAACATATTTGAAATTGATCACTTGTTCCGTTCAAGAACCAGGTGGCTGAGCACATCGAATATTCTTGGGATAGCTTCAGAAACTGGCTGTTCTGAGTATAGTATTCTGATTATTAAGTGAAATAAGCTGCCCTCCTTTAGTATAGGGATGGGACATCGATTACTAGGCCTTCTTATCTGCTAATACATAGGCCAAACCTAGGAATTCCCAGACTAATGACTCCGATGATATATAGAACTATCAAGCATAAGACAAAGTCTAATGTCGCATTAGGTTGTAAATCTATACTACTATACTATATACTATGTTCTATTACCTAGTATAATGGTAGAAACTTGAATAGACATAGCTCGGCCCTCACGAAGCAAACCTTACTACCCCTCCACTAAACAGAGTACTCTGCTTTCCAAGCGGCTGCTCCAAAATAATAAAGTACCAACTCTGTTCCCCGCAGGGATGCGATTCTCACCCCGCAGCCTTGTCACAACAATCACACACCTAGAACCGCAGCAATGATTCTAGTAGACCCTGCTAAGTCCCTCGGATCTTTCTATTAGAATCCAAGAATCTTCTTGGATAGAAAATAAATCGGTCTCTCACGTGGTCCATTTCTTTCCACCCGCATGATATTCATCATAGTCATAGGACCCCCCATCCAACCCCCTCTAGCCTCAGCCTTCCCACCCCCATATTTAATGCAGGTGTAATACCGCAGATAAGCCGCTGGATGGGGCCAAAATGCCCTTTGCCCTTCCCGCTCAAGCACGAACCACAGCCTATCGCAAATCTGTGAGAGCCGCGCCTAGTCTTATCCTCCATGCAGAATAAGCACACTACTGGTACCCCCTGTTCTCATAGAGAATACAAGGCTGGCCAAGGCAACCGGCAGACCTGTGTCCATGTGAGACGGCCGTATCACCCCACGAGGGCGGCTTATATATCTCCGAGGCTCTAAGGCATCTTTGTCAGATCATGCTGCTCGGCGCAATTCGGTCGCTCCGCGGCACCTTTACGTTTACTATCTAGCCGATGACACAAGGCAAAGAGGACCTGCGGCATCAGCACCATCACCCCGCGAAACACAGGCTTCCGCAGAGCCTCAGGTGTGCTTACATTAGGCGGCACTAGTACATACATAGCTAGGGAGGCTGACGCTGACGCTGACGCAGACCCCAGGGTACCGTACCGAGCACCAGGCACCGAGCAGCGAGCAAGTTACCCGATCTAGGCATTCCCACGTATCAGCAGCGCAGGCGCGTGTGCTTGCTTGCATATCTGCGGAGAAGGGCTGCGCTGACGGGTGCCTAGGACCCAGCCGCACAGCCTTGCCGACCATGCGTAACCCTAACTTGACAAGTGCAGAGCGGATTTAGCGGAGAAGGTGCTGACTGAGCAGTATGTCCACGGGAAAAGCTGATTATACTGTCATACGCGTCGTACAAATTGGCTTGATAAGCCAAAACGTCCCATTGTATGTTTCACTTGCAGTTGCCTGCTGCTCGACTCACCTGAGAGCTGGGGGCCCACTTGGCTGTCATTGCCCTACCCTAACTAACGCCTGGGCGTTCGCCACGAGGCTGTGTCTTTAGTATGCACGTGGATGACGACAGGAGAGAAAGAGAGAATGGTAACGGTAAAATTACCTTGGCCAGGCCAAATATTAGCAAAATTACAGGGAAAAAACAAAGAGGATGGATGACCACTACAACTTCCAAGCCTCCCCACCAGGCAGAAAAGCGCCATCCCCATATTGACTGTCGCCACATACCCTGCGCCGCTATAAATTGAAAAATTCCGTTCAGTGGCAACCAAGGCACTTTGGCGGAGTGGTTAACGATGCCCTGCTATACTATATAACCAGTTAGCTTGACTAGGCATTTCCCTCGGGTGCGTGATCGAATTTCACAGGTGTGGCTCTTTTTCTCGGTTGACTGCACGGATCGGCCGTGAGAGACAGTTTTTATTTTTGCTTGCTTAATTGCAATGGTGAGTGAGATTGTCCGTCAGTCATTGCCTGGATTCTAGCTCGTATTTTCGTGGTTTGGTGGAATTCTGCATCCGTAGGCTGTCATAAATATATATCGCGGGGTAGACGCGGCAATCAAGACTCAGCGACAAATCACAAAAAGCATAATTGCTCCTTGGATACACTCTCATTTGAACATGTTTCTACCTAAAAATTGGATGTTCCACAGCGTTTTAACCCTACGCTCACCCTCCCCGTCCTCGAAGTATAGTACTAGCAAAGGATAGATAGCCTTATTCGCGGCCCTATAATCATCACACATCACGAAAGGCTGTTCCATCTCAGTATCACAGAATAGTATAGAGCCTAGTATGGATCGAAATCCAGAACTAGGGATGGCCTCGTCCGCCTGTGCATAGTTCCCAGAACCAGAGGTGTCATGTAACGTCCACTCAAACGGTATTCCGGTATTCGGAATTCCAGCATCATGTGGAAACAGGCGTCATCTTCGCTCGCAAATGCGGACCCACATATTCGGGCAAGAAGCAGGCTGTCCCGCCACTCGAGTTCTCTGGGACTGTTGCACCTGACCGTTAGCATAATCTCGTTGACACGCACTATACAGTAAAAATGAACGACGAGGGACAGCATAGACCTCGATGGCTTAACCTCAATATCGAATTTCCGATACACATGCCCGTAGCAATGGTATAGCTCTGCCCAGGCAAGACTACATCAACCCCTCTCATTACCACAGACAAAACAAAAGCCCAAGTTAAGGCAAGGCAAGGCAAGACTAAACCAAATCCCGGAAAAAGCAAAAGTACGAAACGCGGGGTAATCAAACGTACTGCAGACCCCAGACAACTCCTCGGCCCCCGCAAGAAACTCAGCAGCCATTTATCCAGAGCGCGCCCTTCTTCGCCCAGTCAGCGTTCGGGTCGGAATTTGTTGGGGTTAGCAAAGATTTCGGGGTTCCGGTGAATGAAGTGACTTGCGTTCATGACGATGGTCTATCGAATTACTTGGCTAGTTTGGGAGGCTTGATAAGGATGGGAGAGAGCGAAAAGAAGGGCAAAGGGGGCCTACACCTCCGGGGATAGGGGTATTCGCAATGACGGCTCCTCCATGGGGAACGACGGGTGGGAGGGGCGAGGCGACGCTCGGGCTGATGTGGAGGGATTCCTTTATGACGGCCGTCTACGTATCGGCATTAGCATACTCATACTTATACTCATACTCACGATCTCAAGCTTGATATATTTGACGCACAAGATACTACACCCTCTTCAACTCCTCCTACCTCGGCTTCCCAATCTCTGGCTAAATCAATCGAATCTCCTCCTTCATCTTCCGATAGACCTCCGGACTCCGCAGGATATAAAACAACCCATGCATGAGTGTCCCGCCCGTTATATCCGCTCCACCAAACATGAGCGCCTGCAACTACTCGTACAGGCACCGCTATCCCACGCAGACCTGTCTTGTATGCCTCGGGCCGCAGCAGCTCGTGGTAGATTGCTGTGTCGTGGGGGAGTTTTGCGAGTGCGCTGGGGCCTGTGTAGAGGTCGTTGATTTGTTTCTTTAGAAGCTGCGCATAAATTAGTAAAGCAATATTGAACAGAATTGAGTGTTTGGAATATAGGCTGTTAGCGAACAGGCTGGAGGTCAACAAGTCCCGCTGTCGCCGGACTGATTATCTTCGAGAGATTGGGCGGGCAGTTCATGATCATGTTCTTGTACCAGGTTGCGTGGTTGAAGCGTACAAAGGCACCCATGGATGCGTCCATGGCGAGGATGATTGGGGATTTATAGCTGGGCGCGTGCACTGCGTCTACCGAGTGCGCGAAGCAGAGGTCTGAAATGTCAATGTCCCGCCAGGATTGAAAAGAAGAAAGAAGGAAGAAGCGGCGTACAGGTGATAATATAGAGAGCCATGCGGCGAAACGCATAGAAAAGGTCAACCGGCTTGGACCCATTCTCCTCGAACGTCTTGCGAAGATCGAGGACCTGTCGCGATTAGCTCGAGGGCGCGATAAATGGATCTAATACGAATTGTACATACAATCCCCTCAATAATTTTCTCGCTCTCCCTGACAGCCTTCTTCGAAAACCTGCGAGACAGGATATCCTTCCGTTCCTTCGCCTCAGGGTACGTCAGGTACCCAAACGAAGAGCGATCCTCGCCCATGGAGTGGTAAAGCGAGTTTTCCTTATCCCATCGGTTTTTCGGGTTGAAGATGTCGAGATACGCAGCTGGGGAGAAGAAGCGAAGCTACAATGTAGATAGTGCGAGTCAGTGATCGTCGTCAGCCATGGGGTCTAAATTGAGACCTTGGGAGTGTGTTGGTTAGATAGCAGGGGCCGTCCGCCCCAACGAGGCGAGGCGGCGACGCGGCGTACCCCATTCGGGCCGATGCGGACGATATCCCCTGTGGCACGGTCAACGACGATCGCCAAGGACAAGGAACGGAACAACGGCGATCATACCATATTTGTGACGCAAGTCGCCGAGCGTATGGACGAAGGATTTGCTCGGTGAGCAATCGATGTATGCTCGATAGAAGCGTGTCAGGGCGGCCACTGGTGGACCAGGGAATCGCGCCAAGGGGTGCCAATAGAAGGTGTAGAGGATATGGTACAAATAATAGGCGATGAGAGCAGAATGAAGCAAAGAAAGCTGGAGATCCTAGCTGCCCAGGATGCACTAGTGCCGGATGCCGGAAGTAGAGGCGGATGGATGCTAGACGTTAAAGCGAGTAAGCACTTAGCAACCCCACTCCTGATCACTTCAATGGTCAATCAGCGTGGTTGGGGAATGGGATGGGTGGCCTGACAGAAGTGGAGACAGGTACAGGTACACCCTTATTTATCCAAAGACGCCAGTGGACCGTTGAATGCCATTGTCTAGAGTGGCGGGTGCTCTACCTACTTTGGCTCTTGGTGCATGGCTAGTGAGTGACACAACGGAAAAGCAAAATATTCCCATTGGATGATAAAACCCTCGTGGAAATGTGGCAGGATCAACGCCCAATCCAGGAAAAGTCACGCTGTCAGCGTCTGAGTCCACTCCCCATTCTTTGGCAAGCATCTGGAGTTGTTCCTTGGGTTTTCCCCGTCATCGACCCCCGCGGCTTCCATCCCCATCACTTCTCTGATTTTCACACCTTGTTACGACAGACAACCCTGCCTTGACAAACGAAGAAGAAAAGATGGCAGAAGACCGAAACCTCTCAATCGATCCCGTACGCTGAGTCTCTGCCTCCTCCAAGTCTCCAACAGCCCAAAGCCCAGCCCTTGCGCGAGTCTCTATCCTAGTCTAGCTAACCGCTAAGTCTACAGAAACGCAACAATGCAGATTCAGTCTTGAGCGAAGATTATCAGTCGTTAGTCACATCTCCGTCCCACAATGAACCCCGAACCCAAACTCCTACCAAAACCAGGGATCCGGATCCAAGCCCAATTCCTTCGCGCCCGGCCAAGAGGAAAGGGGCTGATTAGCTGATATATTGGCGGTTATCCACCGGCTAGAGACCTGACCTCACTACGAAGCAGCATCGTCGACTATCGCTATGAGAACGGGCGGCGGTATCATGCGTTTCGAGCTGGGGCATACTGGTGCGGAGACTCCAGAATCAGAACTGGAATCGTGATCTGGCTCTGACGTGGTTAGGGGCCCGAATGATGAAAAGGCGCAGGACCATTTGGATATTGGGTGAGATGTGTCGAGAGTTTGGGTTAGAAGCAGTGGGCTAATTCCTGGATCGGCACCACGTTTATAACCTCGTACTCCAGGGGAAGCTATATCTCGCGCCTATAAAGGATGATGTGCAGGTGTGTATCTTGTTGGCGCGTTGTCCGAGCAATTCCGCTAACCGGACCAGAAAGTCCTCGACATCGGCACGGGGACGGGTATCTGGGCGATGTACGCGACGAACACCTTTGCTCAGCCTCGATAGCACTAAAATTCGCGACAGGGAATTCGCAGACCTGCACCCATCCTCCTCAGTCATCGGCACCGACCTCTCCCCAATCCAACCGAGCTGGGTGCCGCCAAACGTCAATTTCGAGGTCGATGACTGCTGCGATGAGTGGATATACGGAAAAGACACTTTCGATTTCATACACATCCGAGGGCTATACGGAAGCGTGGCGGATTGGGACGCATTGTATAGGCAGGCATACACGTACGTAAACTGCGCCGCAAACGATTGCAGAAGCTAAGCCATGCAGACACATAAAGCCCGGCGGCTACATCGAGCAGGTCGAACAATCCGTCGTCCCGAAATCCGACGACGGGACCACAGAGGGCACAGCCTTTGAGGAATGGGGCACAATCTCACTACAGGCCGGGGACGCCTTTGGGAAATCACTCCGGATTGTCGACGAGTCCCGGGATAGAATGGTCAAGGCTGGATTCGTCGATGTCGTTGAGCGCCGGTTCAAAGTGCCGATTGGTGGGTGGCCTGCTGATCCTCGTCTGCAGCAGCTGGGGCTGTATAATCGCCTCCAGTGGGTGGAGGGGATTGAGGGCTGGTGTATGTACCTTCTCACCAATGTTCTGCGGGTAAGTTGATCGATCGGTGGCGGTGATCATCGAAGGATGGCTGATAAACAGCTGTGTCAATAGTGGACTCGCGAGGAAGTGGAAGTCTACCTCGCGAAGATGCGCAAGGGCCTCCAAGATCCAACAATCCACGCATATCAGGAATGGTAGGTCTCGCGGATGTTCCAGAATGTCGGCTGTGGCTAATTGTGGCAAAGCACTGTGGTATACGGCAGAAAGCCCGGCAAAGCAGAGCAGGCAGAAGCCTAGCTGAAGGGTGAGGCGCTGTGGCAAGGGTAATCAGGGAGATCTGCTGGGCGGATTCCTGGGAGTTTCTAAACTTGTGTGGAGATCAGATCATACATATATTGTAATGAAGCCTATCGCGCGGCTGGGGCTGAAGATCTAGGTAGATATCAAAACTTTTTCAGCTGGTGGCGACTCGGCAGGGGCAGGGGATCGCCTTTTATACATTTGCGGTAGGGCCCGATGTGGCTGTGTGACGAAGTTGATGGTTGCCTTGGCCGCCTTGATCGGGCAAGTCGGCATGTGCTACCTGGCCTATCAGCATATGCATGAAATCATTACATGCATCACCATGTATCGAAGACTTATCCAATTGGCTGTCAAGGACTCCAATAGGCTCCTGATGTGAGCCTCGCTCAGCGCAAACCGTAACAAAGCACCTAGTCAGACGCTGGAAGCTAAAACCGAAGCCAGCTGTGTGTGCTATCAACCATCGAGTGAGGCGTCCTAGAAGAGACGGCTGATATTCCTCAGCGCAGACGCCAAACAATGTCATGGTCGCGCTCGCTGATCAAGGACGTGTTCGGGCCTCCGACTCCGAGCTGACGTCGGGTGTATTGTCCTCACAGCGCTCGGAAGGTTTCAGGGTCAGCGAATCTTACCTGGACGCGTCATGATAAAGCATGTTTGACTCAGCTGACAAAAGTGGTTGCTCTGGAAACGAATACCGAGTGGTCGATACTGACTGCTTCGTCGGGGGGAATGGTCGTAGAGGTGCTGTTAAGTGTCGAAGGGCGTGTCTGGGCTTTGTTGTTTGTGTCGATAATGGGGGCCAAGGTATGCATGCTGCCCAGCGATGCCTGCAGAAGAGCAAACTAGAAGAGATCAATGAGACTCATCAAATTGGGTATACCCAATGCGTTCTAGAAGCAGGCAGATACCAGCGCCTAAATGGTCAATGCACGCAACAGGCCCCTGTGTTATCCTTGCCATCTCATTGAGCCGTGCTTGCCTCGATGAAGGGCAACGTTGAACCGCAATGGGAATGAGTCGAAATCCGGTACTGAAATAGAATGCCGAGGTGCCGCTGCCCAGTCGCTTAGGTCAGTCCACATCCAACATGGCATGGGGCTCATCGGTTGCAATAGAGCATTGGGTGCAATTGGCACGACCCAAATGCAGTGCCTGGCATAGAGTAGGGTAGGGATATGTACATCCTACACTGTGGCTCAAGGTATTTGCTGTATCCATGCCTTGCGCTAGGTAATGGCGTTTTATGAAACATAGGAGCCTTTTGAAACAGAGACAGCTGTCTGTTACGCACCTGCAAGTATCCTCGCAGGAATATGCATCAAGGACCAGACGGGTAAATCAGGTTACATTGTGTCACCTAAGAGTCTCCGGCGGGAATGAGGTTGAATCTAGGTAGTAAAAGGGCACATGGAAGGGGACTGTGCCCTCGAGGCTCGGATATGCGGCATGGTGTAGTTGAGGCTCCTCGGCTATCACAGGGACCCTAAAGATCAAGGCCCAAGAAGGCTAGACATACCTTGAGATAGAATCAACCCTCCAAATCCGCCGTGCAACTACTCTTGTCATGGGCCAAAGGCAGCTTCCCGCATAGACACGCTCCAGACGTTGGAAAAGAGGTCCCACGAGGAGGAAGGACGGACGGCTGGGCCTATTGGCATACGGTTGCTCAAGACTGCCCGAGGCGGGGTAATGATAGGCCATGGAGGGGGACGAATGCCTTGCTGTGCCAGGTTTTGGTGATTTGCAAAGACTGCCATGGTGGGAACGGTTGGGTCCAGGCTTGCATCGCGGCCGAATGATGCCCTAAGAAAAAAGTACTGCGTCAAAGACTCGCAGAGGAGAGGAGAGGGATTGTATTTGGAATCGATCTGTAGACAAAGTTGTGCGTTAACGGCTCTGAGTAAAAGGTCAACCAGCGGAGTCTTCGGGGGCCGCACAAAAGCGGCAGAGAGTATGGCATAGGCAGTTATCGTCAAGAGGGCGTAGCCGTAACAAAGGAAATAAACTTGCTCAAAGGTGTGTGGGCATTTCAAAATGTACCAACATTAGTAGTGATGGCCTGTCCGAGTCTGACGTTCTGATTGGCTGCTGTATATGGATTATGCCTCGGGGTGAGCCTCACCCTTCACCCACGCTAGTAACTAGCCATCCCCTTACTTCCCAGTATTCATGCGGCCTTGCGGGCAACATGAACGTGGCATCAATCACTGATGCATGGAGTAGAAACGTGAGGCACATTCAAATAGATGACAGCCACATGGGGGTGTCTTGGAGCATTCGGATAAGGATGGCGCTCGGGGAACGGACAATACGGAAAAACGGGAGGGATTCAAGAGGCTTTTATGGAAATCACTAAAGGAACTAGCAAGGACCAGTCGGGCGCAAATTGCCCTGGTACGAAGGGGTTGGAGGCTAGATTGGATAGCATGTGTCCTAGAGCTAGAATGACTTCCAGGGGAGGCGTCACTGACAGGCTTCAACCTCAAGCAGAAAATACCAGAACAGGAGATAAACAACAAATCCATCATATTACATTTGCCCAGAGTCGGCTTTCATTGACACACATGCCGTGTCATAGCACTAGCATCTTATCTAGCCTATTGATGTTTCCTAGTTGGTTGCCCAACATCCTTTTCAAAAAAGCAATATTTCTTTATGAATGGATCGGATCTGCGCAGCCTCGTTATGAAATGGAGGGAGCCACAGGGTATCTACCCCAGCCTTTCAGCAGCCGCAGCTTTAACTATTCATATAAAAGCCCTTGTCGAATGTTCTCTGGCATATTTATCTTGCACCTCAATCATACGTTCATCCCTTGAGGCTCTTCTATCAACGCCTGCTAACAACGTTGTGCAACATCAGTTGTGACTTGCGAACGCTTTATTAACAATGCCTGGTTTCATATACGTCCATTGCCCCGCAGAACAAATCTCATTTCCTTTTCAACCAAGCATTTCCCAGAGACAATCTCTACCTTTATTCCATAAAAATTCTACCCCAAGATATCTTTACAGACTCGTTGCTCCTCAAGCCCCTGGAACAAGCCCACCTTCCAATCCTGCACCCTTTGCTGTATGTCGGCATCCTCCGGACCTATTCCAATTCCCACCCAAGAAAGCCGCCAACCTCTTGCTCAACCATCTCCTCTGGCAACGAGGGGCCGAGGATGGATGCAACCTCTTGAGCTGGACGAGTTCCCTGCTCTTCGCCCTGCAATATGCTCTCTACCGACACCGCAAGGACGGCGATGACCTCAGACATATCACTCTGATCATTATAGACACCAGCCTCTTTCCACAGGGAACTTTTATACAGGATATGGAAGTTATGAAGCTTTTCGAGCACGCTGATACCCGCCTCCAGAAGTTCGTCGAATACCGAGAGACGGAGTACTATTTCGGCGAGTATCTCACTCAAGGCCCACTAAACATCCAAGGACGCTGTGTCTTTGCATCTGTCCAGCAAATGATCGATCTCGGGCTTTTTACTCTGCAGCCTGGCCTGGCCGACGTAGAGCAGTGGCAGTGCTGGCCCAAGAGAGTTCTCGACTACCGCCAGCTCTTTGCGGACAAGAAGCAGGTGGCGACGAGAAAGGGAGACGTCACGACGGCATTGGATATTGCGAGACACTGCTTTGGGGGTCCCTGGACGGTCCCTGGTGCGATTATGCTCCTTTCTTTGCAGCCACGATACAAGGATGACAGAGTCATCGCGGACGGATTTAAGGCGCAGTTTACAGGTACGTTTCTCTTTCTCCTGTTTGATCTCCCACTCCTGCCTCTTGAAACAGTTACGGCCTGACCAGTGAGCTGTAGCCGCGGAAATCAAGGAGGCAGCTTTGCACAAGGTGGAGACGCACACGAAGCGGCTCCCTGAGGTTGGCCAGTTTCGCGACCTTGTGGAGTTTATAAAACGCAGCTACGGGCTTTCCGAATATGATACAGTGGTGGACGGCGTAAAGGACCTCTCTGTCAGTGAGCAGAGCGACTGATGCCTTAAGACGCCATATGGTTACCCGACGTGGAGGTATGGAGGCTTTTGCCCTTTTTCTTTTCCAGTTACGAGGTGTGGAGAGGGTGGTGGAAATAGTTTCCTTGGAATTCTTGCTTTTTGCGCGCTTTCGGTTCTTGCATTGGAGGATTTTACGCCTAATGGGTCAGTAGAATGTCTTGAGACAAAGGATATTTCGGGATTCTTATGTGGAAACGATTAAATATGTATTGTATACTCAATAATCCCTTGAGTTTCGTACTGCCTTGTCTTTTCTTTACTGAGGATATTCGTATACCCGGCGCATCCGGCTGATCTGGTCAATCGCTGACATCGCGCCGCGTGACCTTCTCACTCCGAGTTCAGCTCCCTGATCAAAGGCCTTACCACACTTGCATTTATTCTTCTCTTTTCTTCTCTTACTCTCACCCGCGACATCACGTTGTTCCTGGCTCCTCGGGTGTCAGGAGACCATGATTCAAGCTTAGGGCTCACTCTCTAGGTAGCGAGGAACTGCAACCCTCGCCGAAGTCCCCCTCAATTCTATCACGACCTCAAACGGCGAGACCCTTGGGCAGTGGTAACTTTAGGCAGCTGCGGGTGCGCTGGCAAGACTTGACTTTCAGAGGCGCGCAGCGTATCGTTTACCGCTACTTACCCCACTGCATCAGTGTCGAACGGCACGAACCCGTGGGGTGAGACACCATCCAACAGTGACTTGGGCTATTTCACCCTCTCATTCACCCTTGGAGTATCTCGAAACTTTCAAAGGAATTATTCCCCACGGGCTTTATACCGCAGCGAAAACCGGCGCGGACTGCGAGGTTCGGAGGAGAGAGATGCCCGAGTCCTGGGTGCCCAGAGTGGGCGGTGGCTGTGTCGGAAACCTAAGATTGGGAGACCGAGTCGGTGACTAACGGCGTTTGGAAACAGGTGTCCTTTTCCTGGTGAGAAATATCGTGAGATCAACATTCAGCTCACTTGTGCGCGTCCGATATTATGTTCTTGGATTATGCGGCATTTGCTGATGATCAATCACGGCGTGTCCGGTCCATCTTGCCACTAAGCTGACCGGGCGATGCTACGGAAATCGCCACAGCAACACACAAGAATCAACACCTTGGAGTCACCGACCACATACGACGACCTCAATTTCGGCTTCACGGATGCGTACGCTAATTAGAACCTGCTTGCTCAGCGCCACGGCGCCCGGAGGTCCCCGTGGCATGGCATGATGTGTGCATGCCACACTCTGTACTCTGTCCCGGACCAGGAAGGGGTTTGTACGGAATACAACCCCAGAAGACTCTTGCAAATTATTTCTCTACCTGATGATGATGAGCTGACCGGCCATGCCTTCCTAGTCCGTGGGTATCCGACGGCCCCCTTGCCTGCGCTCTACACCGCTACCTCTCCGGTCACCGGGATCATGCATTACTCCACAGCTACCATCGCGAGCCTCCACCCAATTCTAGAGAGCCCGGATAAATGCACAGGAATGCTGGAAATGGGCTCAGTGCTTCATATGCTGCTTGGAATCCGTGCTGGACCAAGGAAGACTGGAAACACCAGATGCATTCCACGGGGATGTTTGCCAAAAAGCCAAGGACCCGGGACGATTGATCGCTTGCGCTATATTATGAGTTCTCATGGAGGATAAATTGGTCTTGCATTACTGCTGTCTTGGTTAGGGCAACGGCATGGTTCCCCCTCGTGCGCTGGGTCACATGCCCCAAGTTGACTAGAGCCTGGTACTGATCACTGTAACAAAGACGGACTGCCAGCCTCAGACCCTTCTACAGTCTATATGTGGCTGCGAAGCTTCAAAGGTCAGTATTGAATGTATTTTCGACTCGGACGTGGTCTGACTTTCTTTCGCCACAAGGCTGTGTTCACGATGTAACCTAGAAGCGCGCAGTCTCATAACAGATGAAAGTCTAGGTAGCATGGCCCGACAGCCCTTTCGAGAGTGAGGAATGGGCGTATTTTGCGCCTTTTCATGGATCAATATGTGAGTGCACATTAGAGCGATGACGCTGAGTCCAACTGAACAACCTAAGATTCCCTGCTTAGGTTTTTCTAGTTTTCGAAGACACCTGTGGGCTTGGCTATTCCCGCCTTGATCATTAATTGGAGGATATCAACGCCTTTCGTGCGTATATGAAGTTGCTGAGGTACTAGGGAACCTGATCTTCAAGAAGAAAAGGGCTATAAAGCTTGCTTTAGTTTCTGCATACGCAGAACCGCGTGGAGGAATTCACATCTTGAATTACCATGGTGGTGCACTAGTCCCACAAGCAATTTCCATACGGAGAAAGATTCGCATATCTGCTTCATCTTGTGGTTCAGGGCGGCATAGAGCAAGAGAGAGCGCGACCAAATGGGATGCTAGATTCCCAAATGAAGGCTACCCCGCCTACGCTACAGCGGTAAAGTTGGCCCAAAGTCGATTGTGAACTCACGGATTCCGAGTGCTCGCTGTCACCGATTCTATATCCAGGTATCCGGGCGAGGCCAGGACTGGATCCCCCCTAGCGTGGCCGTGGAGTTAGTCAAGTACGGAGGACGAATTGACACGAGTAGAAAAGCCACAATAGCTCTGCTGACTTGAGAGTCTGGCTACGGGATCTTTGCTGATAGCTTCCAACTGTTCTGTCTTCAAACGGCGTTGTCCTTCATTATAGAAATCGGGGGCGGGGGCGAGGTATGGCCGCCTCGAGTCGAATGGGCACTGATTGAACCAGTGGCATTTTCTAGTCCTGGACCAGACAACGAGGAAATGGCAGAAACGCTAAATCTGTACTTCATCTTCCGCTATCCAGTTGCCGATCCCAGCCTAGCCATCCTTTTGATGGTTGAGCAACAGAATAGAGAGGCTATAAATCCTATAGCTTTAGTCGTCGACTTGGCCACGCGAACCGGAACTTGTTATAAAACCTCTTGAATTGGGGTTTCCTCCTAGAGGCCATGGTAGAAGTCCATCGAAACACGGGTGTCTGGTGCTGGTAGGCAATATATGGACAGTCTTTGTTTGTCAGAGGTGGTCTCCTTCGAAGCTGAATTTGGTTCGGCTCTACTAGGGCTCAAGCATGAGAACCAACCCCTCCGTTCCTCCTTAAAAGCCCATTGCTTCAAACCTAAACGCCTCCCTACGCTTATTATCGGGATACAGGTTTGCGATGGGGGTTATATGAACGGCCCTTAGATGGCGGATGAGATCTCCTTGGTGACGGAAGTTGGTTGGGCCTCGCCAGCCTGTAGCTCAAAGACGGTGAGCTGAGTTATGCTTGGAAAGGAGGCCCGGGGACTGAGGTGACAGTGGCTGACTTTTACTGGCGAGCGGGCGTTTTCGTGGGTCTCGGATCGCTTGTAGGAGGGCTGTGGGAAGGCACGCTGTAGGCGAATACGATTAGCACTAGCACTGGTAGTAGGCATCCATTTCTAAGACATACCCGCACACCATGTTGCCTGGGTAGGAGCAGAGCATTGCTAGGTAGCTGCGGTGACTCAGACCTCGCGAGTTCCGAGAATAGCGACAGGAACTATCGTGAGTTAAGGCAGTCGAGGTCAAGAACACACGGGGCAGAGCGGAAGGCAAAAGGCTTCGAACATTTATTAGGGAGTGAAAAACACGAGGCAGACTACTCCGTAGAAGTGAGAGCTTGATGAGCCCGTGTTTCACTGGCTCCCCAAAAATGACACGTCTCCAGAGGTCCACGCGCCGTCTTTTGCCTGAAGAAAGTGCTGCCCAGCGACCAGCGATTGGGCCCTCACACAAAGTGTCTTGTGTCTCCTATGGAGGGGATGGTCAGTGCTTGTTCACCGTCACACGACCTGACTAATTCTTTCCCTCAAATCTTGATCTTGCTCACATTGGCCGGGTCGTTAGAGCATATATTGCGGTGCTTCTTGATATCTTTGGTACGTGGAAGCCTGTTTTACTCGGAATGCTTAGACCAAAGATACATTGGCGTCTTAGCTCTAATCCTCAACTGTGTAAAGTCAGGCCGTATTGGCCTCGATGTGTACAATGACGTTGTTGGACGGGTGGATGGCCTCTCAGTGGCTGCCCCATCCCAAACAATCCATCCTGCAGTACCTATATGAAACAATGACCTGTTTCAGAGCAGTATCCCGGTTCTTCGAGTATACACAGAGCAGAGTCGAATAGGGCACTATACGTGTATAATAATTATCGGGATGCTATAATTTTAATCCCGCGTTGTTAAACGCCGTTGGGCTGTCACACACCACTACAACCTGCCTTGCCGTCCAGCGACGGGACTCTAGGCATCGATGTCGCCGGAGTAAGCCATCTCGCTTGGGCAAAGCCCGCTTACCCTTCACTCGACTTTGCCAGGCAGACTGCACCATGAGGACATGAGGGAGAGCCCTTGAACTCTGTATACCTGTCGGGGCTGCAGCAATTAGGGTAATTGTCTACCCCATCTGGCCGCGTAATCGCCATTTGATAATGGCTTGCATGGCCCCGTCATGCCACGCCACACCCCGACTACCTCGCTACACTCACTGGTTTTCTTGATGTCTTATACCATGTGAGAGAGATGCTAATGCTGGAGTGTGGCCAAATAGAACCTATAGACAGCGCTCAATGAAGCGCGAAGCCTTCGATAACTGTTTCCCCCCTCTACCGGCCGACCTTGCTCCTAACCCAACCCTTATGATAACCTCACGGCACAGCATCAAAAACCCGATCCCCCACCCGCGGCGGCCGCAAAAAATCCCCCGGCGTCTTCTCGGGCAACTGATTCCTCTCCGCCCAGATTCTGACATCCTCGAAATTCTTACACCGGTGCTCCGTCTTGAAGTCGACGAATGGAGACGGGTGGTCGGGGTACAGCCATACCTGCCCGATGACGCCGGTGTCGATCGTGCACATTAGATGTTGGCGGATTATGTCAAGGCAGTGGGCTGGAGAATGGTCAGATGTGTACTCTCCATTTGGGAGTGTCTTGGGAATGAAGAAAGGGGAGAGGGGACGGGTACGTACAAACATGCTTCCTCACGATGAAATCGTCATTCTTGAATGCGCCTTTGCCCTGCCCGTGATAGTACTCGTAGTTGTAGTATAAGGATTGGCGGAGCAGGTTCTGTGCGCATAGTCAGCAGTGTCTTCTTCCCAGGTATGCGAGTCAATAGCTGACCAGGCAATGCAAATGATGCAAGCCTTCTACATTCGCAGGGAACCCGCCACCGTAGACGTCTCTTATCTGCACTTGGTCGGGTGCGATTCCGGAGTGCGCTGCTTCGTGTTCGGGGACCCGGATCGGTCGGTCTGATCATCAAAGTCAACGTTGCCGCGCTGGGACAGTAGATCAGGAATTGGGGAAGATGATGAGCGCACAATTAACACCGAGCGCCTCCCACGCTGCATCGACCTCTGGCCCAGCCTCTCGCCGGAACACGTTCTCCTTCAGGAGAGACACGTTGAACCGCTGCGTGTGGTATTTTACCGGGACGTGGGAGAGAACGGGGGCTGCCCAAGTCAGTTCGGTCGCTGCAAGAATCATCGTGAGGATGCAACATGCAATAATGCGAAACATGTCGCGAACAGACTTCAACGAGATCGCGCGATATGTATCCGATGAACATGCCCGCCAGGCCTGACAACACGATCGTCAGGAGGGCGATTGTCCACCACAGTCCGTACCGCTGGGGTCGTTTGTGGTCTCGATGTGCCCATTCCGCATTCGCTCCGTCTAAGAGTCTTTCACTGACTTCTTCTGTGTCTGTTGGCGTAACGCTCCGCATCTTATCTTCGAATCTTTCCTCATCGCGCAGCGATTCCATCACCCAAGAACACAACGTGGTCGTCAAATTCTTGCTAGCCAGGTTGCACTTTGATTTGGTTCGATTATACGAGGCTCGGTTGCAAGGCACCCCTCGATAAAGAAGAAAGGGGGGGGGCAAAAGGAAGGAGTCTGGACTCCGGCGCGGGAGCCGTTTGGCCTCGCCTTCGCGCTGAGAATTGGAAATGAAGCTGTTGCTGCGGTCATGCGGAGGGCCGCAGCATCGCAGACACGGCGCTGGAGAGACTTTTCGGGCGGAGGTGAAATTGAGAAAGGCGCCTGCAAGGTGTAACCTCGGCATGTTTTGGCGCTGGGCAGATCTGGGCTTCATGCGGGCTGCCAGAGCCCAGAGCGGCTTGTTGCCGAGCTGTGAGACAGGTGTTTACAGGCATCACTCGTACTCAGCCAGGTGAGTTTGGTAGAGTGGGTGGGAGGTTGAGGGTGGACGGGTTCAGTGCAAAGAGCAGGCTGCGGGTGTGCCGAGCGAGGTGGGCGGGGTATTTCGACGCAAGGGGGCCACCAGGAATGCGCTAAAAAGAGTCAAGAGATCGAGAGAGACGCTTAGCCATCCAAGGCGCATTGAAGAAAGCAGGGGAACCTGGTCTTTGATCCGCTCAGAGGCTAGAACCCGTTTGCTTGTGCCAGCGTTGAGGTGCCACTGCATCCGCAATCCGTCTGGATCATTTCAGAGCAACAGCCTAAGAGTCCAATGCCAAATTCTCCATGATCAAGCACCGACGGGAGAATGTCGGCTGATGATACTATGGGAAATGACAGGAAGAAGCAGAAGAAATGCCCGTCGAAGAGCGACTTCGAGTATAAATATATAACACAAATATCTGCTGAGATACGCAGGCCAAGCCGGAGAGGTCTCTGTGGTTTCTGTCCCTCAAGCCCTTCCACCACATAGCTCGGCCTAGACCACAAACAATCCTCCATGCATCTCCCCCCTGCCGGAATCTGGTTCCTCGCCTCCACCCTCGGGCTGGCCATCGCGCTTCCGATGGAGGACGCCCTGGCCCCCTCGATGGGCATAGAGAAGCCTATCGAGATGAACGAAAATGTGATGGAAAACGAGATGGAACACAAGATGCACATTCATCACGTCCAATACATGCACGACGAGATTCCAAAGAGAGCGATGCAAACCGGCCCTGCGTTCAATATAGACATGTCCCATGGAATCGAAATGGACGATAAGCACAAGATGGGAGAGCAGATGCACATGTACCATGAGCACGACTACTACGCGCAGAAAGAGAAACGACACGACGACCCAATTGAGGACACAACTGACGAGCCGACTCTGACCAAGCCTCCGACATCCACGACTACAAGTGAGACTACGACTGACACTGAAACTACAACCACAACTACGACGAGCGACGACGAGCCAACCAAACCGCCGGGACACTATGATGAGTACGGGAAGTATGGGGATTATGGAAAGTACGGGCATTATGGCGACTATGATGGTGCAATTGGGCGGGAGACGGATATTCCGCGACAGAGCTGGCGAGAGTAGCAAAGTTGAATGAGCAGCGATGGACTTGAATGTGTGCCTTTCTTGCTTGTTACACAGATTGACCGGGCGGGAGTCATAAGAGGCACGTTCTGCAGCGGGCAGTGGCTATCATAGATTGTAGGGACAAGAAATAATGATAGCGCCTGAATTTCAAGAGGTTGATTAATCCCTCATACGCTTCTGTCTCGAAGTCGGTGCATGAGCTGCAAGGGCCCGGCAGATCGACGGCTAAATCGGTCCATCAGTTCCTGCCATTAGACGGCATATGCACCTACAAGCGGACTGGAATGTCAAGATCAAGACTATGCGAGTCAGAACTGTTCTAGAACCGTGATAACGGCTTAACCTCATCAAGGCCGACAGTGCAGCAAGCAAGGTGTCGATCACAAGGCCCGTTGGATCGAATCAAAAGCCCAGTGCGACCATGGGCTGCCCACCATCAATGGAGATCAGCAAGGAGAGATACTAGTATCCACCTCTGAATAGGGAAGAGGGGTTGGGAGTGTCTGCTGCGCGGTAGCGAAGAACAACATATATAATGCCTGTCACGGCCATCCTGGCTAATATCGAGAAAAAACACCGGTCTTGCGTCTGACACACTGTACACTCGGACTGTCGTTTCACGTTGCAATGGGGGTATCCAGTACGCCCTCCTATCCGATCGGCTCTCAGTCGCCTTGCGTAACGCTGACATGTCCACAGACGATAAACGGCTCCAAGATGCCGAGCTCGCGCTCACGCCAATAAACGAGCGGAAGCTCATGATTAAGATCGATTTCCGGCTACTGCCGTGTCTGTGTGTCATGTACATGATTACCTTTCTGGATCGGTACGAGCTTATCACCTTCACCTTCATCAACCTCCTACTCTGTGGATCGAGACTGATATTGTCCGTCAAGAGTAAACATTGGCAACGCCGCTGTCCTCGGCATGCGAGAAGATCTCAACATCGAGTCCGGGACAAAGTACAACGCGGCGCTGATGATCTTCTTCGTCCCGTATATCCTTTTTGAAATTCCGTCGAATATTCTTCTTAAGAAGCTTAGTCCACATGTTTGGTGTGCGTTGGCCTGCCCAAACTCAGCTGTAGCCGAGTTCGACCGTGTTGACGCGTCCAGTATCTTTCTGCACCTTTGGCTTCGGCCTAATCCTCATCCTGCAAGGCCTCGTCGAGAGCTGGACTACGCTCATGGTCACCCGCTGGTTCCTGGGCATGTTTGAGACCGGCATGCTACCTGGCTGTTTGTCCACCTCTTACACACACCCTCTCCGCTCTACTCCGCTAACACCCACTTACAGGCGTCTACCTCCTCGGCATGTGGTACGCGCGCACTGAAGCCCAAAAGCGCTATTCGATCTTCGCAACATCTACCATCCTCGCCGGCGCATTCGGCGGCCTCCTCGCAAGTGCAATCGGCAAGATGGATGGGATACGCGGGTACAGCGGTTGGCGGTGGGTGTTTATCCTCGAGGGGTGCGCGACGATTGCTATGGCGGTCGTCGTGTGGTATCTTGTTCCGGATTTCCCGGAGGATTGTAAGTGGTTAAAGGAGAGGGAGTTTGAGTTCCTCAGGGAGAAGTTGGCCAAAGAGACGGGGAGGTTGGAGGAATGTGTTAAACTTGGAGTCAGAGAGATTGCGGGGGTTTTTAAAGATTGTGAGCCTTTTCTTTTCCTATTGAGATTGAGGAGGGAGGAAGGAGGCGGTGCGGATGCTGATGCTGATGCTGATCGTTTACAGGGAAGATATTTGCGGGAGCGTTCATGCTGCTTGGGCAGGCCGTTGCTGGGTATAGTAAGTCTCTCACTCTGTTCAAGTCATGAGCTCAGCTAATCTGACCAGGCTACGCCTACTTTGCCCCGACAATCATCCACACATACGGCTATGGAGGTAAGCTCCACCGCCAACGAGTCGAAACGGGGATAGTGACAAACAGAAATCAAAACCCAACTCTACTCAATCCCCCCCTGGGCCGCGGCCTACGGGTGTACCCTGATAGTTGCCTGTCTCTCCGACTACTTTCGCAACCGGTACATCTTCACCATCGTCCCGCTGCTCGTGGGGATGAGCGGGTTCGGCATCCTGCTCAACGTGCACGGCACAAACCACCATCACCTGCAGTACGGCGCCCTCTTTTTATTGACGTGCGGCTGCTTCAGTACGAGCCCGGTGTTTCTCTGCTGGTTTGGGATGAATCTTGGTGGACATCGACGGAGACTCGTCGGGACGGCGTTTCAGATTGGGGTTGGGAATAGTATGTCCTTTTTTACTCCAACTCCCCCTCCTAATCTCTCTGTCTAGGAGGGAGGAAAGTATAATAAATAAAGTGGCGTTCGCTAACAAGTCCAGTCGGCGGCATCATCGCAACATACGCGTTCCTGCAAAAAGACGCCCCACTCTATCGGAACGGATACATCATCGGGCTCTCGTTCTGCTGCTTCTCGGCCACCATGTCGACCCTATACCTTGTCGGATGCTGGTACGAGAATACCAAGCGCGACCGCATCATGGCGGAGGGGGGTCCTGACGCCGAGGTCACGCCGGAGGAAGAGGAGGAGCTGGGCGATTTGGCGGTTACGTATCGCTATGCGTATTGAGGTTTGGGGTTTCGTCTGCCCGTCAGAGTGCCATTCGAATTCTAGAATGTGTCCTGCATACGATCCTACCCGCGACTGCCGGTCTGCAGTGACGCACATTGACAATGACCCCCCTCTCATTCGGCGGAGCACCCGCCAAGGCTTGGCAGGTACTGTGATCGACACTGGGCTCGGCGCCAATCAGGGGCGGATGCATTGACACGGGGCGTAGAGGCGTCGAAGAAGACGTGCTTAATGCGCCATCCGGCCTGGCATATCTTGATTCTCTTCTCCAAGCGACGGTCTTGGCTTCCAGTCCGCGCTCCTTCTCCCCGCTGCAATACCGGGTAGTTTCTGTCCATCGCAATGTCCCTGCTTTGCAATCGGTGGCTCTCCAATTGTTGGATATCCTCAGTGCACGCGGGGAGGCGTGTGTGGAAGGTTGCCCTTGTTATTGGTGTTTGTGCGTAGCTTAGCTTGGGGCCGTTGTACGACGTGGGTAGAGATGTGAATACATATACGATGCCACGATAGCCATATAAATGCCTCTTTCTGGTCGCCTGTGTAACATACCCCTGACTCTGAGCTCAGGAACAAAAACATCTTTTTCCTGGATCTGAGCAGCCGAGCCCTGCCGCAGCTCGATCTGTTCAATTCCGCACCCCCGTAGCCAAAATGGTCTACGCATCGACCCTGCTCTCCCTCCTGGCCCTGTCCTCAGGCGCCCTCGCCAGCTACAATGGCAACCTCAACTACCGCAGCCCCTCGCTCAACGGCGACCACATCAACATGGGCATCGACACGGCGGCCATCCACCGCCGCAGTCTCGCAAAACGCGACGAGACACCCTACTCCGCCTCGCAGCTCAACTTCACCCACAGCGTCGCGTCGGGAGACCCCTACGCAAACAGCGTAATCCTCTGGACGCGCATCGCGCCCTCCCTCGAGGCAAGCGACAGCAACGTGACCGTCTCCGGCGACGTCCCGCTCTACGACCACGAGAACGAGCGGTATGCGAAAGCCAGCGCGCACCCGATTTGCGTCGAGTATCGTGTGTTCCGCGATCGGGAGGGACGCCGCGTCGTTGATAGCGGACGCGCGTATACGAGCAGCGATATCGATTTCACGGTTAAGGTTGAGGCCAAAAAGCTCAGGCCGTTTACGAGCTATTGGTACCAGTTCAATGTCTGTGGGTCCGACGTGAAGAGTCCGCTTGGACGGACCAAGACTTCGCCGGCGAAGCGGGATAAGGTTGAGGAGGTCAAGCTTGCGGTGCATTCTTGCAGTAACTACCGTATGTCCTTACCATGCGCCTCTTCCTCTTCCATTTGCCTGGGTTGGACGAGTGTGGCTAATGTGTGTGCAGCGAACGGCTACTTCAACGCCTACGGCAACGTCGCCCGCAAGGACAACGTCGACTTCGTCGTGCATCTTGGAGACTACATCTACGAGTACGAGAAGGGTATCCCCGGTGTGGATGAACGTGCTGTTGTGCCTCAGCGCGAGATCTTCTCGCTGTATGATTACCGCACTCGTCTCGGACAGGTAGGCACATGCTCTCTCCAACTGCGCTTATGGAGAGCTGACAGGTGTAGTACCGCACCGACCTCGACCTCGTTGCCTCTCACCAGAACTTTCCTTGGATTACCGTCTGGGATGACCATGGTATGTCCCCCCTCCTTGGCCATTTTCACCGCCCTGACAAAGGCCGCAGAGATCGCAAACAACGGCTACCGCGACGGCTACAGCGGCCTGCGCAACACGGAAGACTCATTCCTAAACTATGGGCCCCAGATCAGCGTCGACCAGCGCAAGATGAATGCCGTCCGTGCGTACTTTGAGTGGATGCCGATTCGGTACGTACGCCTCCTTTACTTCACCTTCCCAGCTTCTTTATTTTTATCTGGCCGTGCGCAATGTATAATGTCGATATGGACATGTGCTAACAAACCCAAAGCCAAGTCGACATGGACGACGGCCTGCGCATCTGGCGAAACTTCCAGATGGGAGACCTCCTCGACCTCATCATGATCGATACGCGGAACTACGACCGGTCAATCACGGATATCAGTTAGACATCCCCCTCCCTCTCCCCTCCCCCCCCTGAATCCAAACAAACAAACAATACTAACGCAAACACCCAGGCGACAACTCACACTACATCGAACTAATCCACGACGACGCGGGCCGCAGCATCATGGGCGCCCGCCAGGAAAACTGGTTCTACCGCCAACTGGCCGAATCGAACGAGCGCGGCGCGAAATGGCGCGTCATCGGCAACCAGCTCGTCTTTGCGCATATCCAGCAGCAGAATGAGGACGGCACCCTGTCGTTCTCCACGGATAGCTGGACCGCCTACCGCGCGAACCAGAATCGGACCCTCAAGCATATGTATGAGAATGATATTCGCAATAATATTAATATTGCGGGGGATTCGCATGTTAACTGGGTATGCCCGCGCCTTTCACCAGCTTTGCTTATCTGCCTCGAGAAGGCTGGAACTTGGGAAGTGGGCAATGTGCGCTAATAATGATAACGTCTAGGTCTCCGACATGATCTGGGAAGGAACAAAAGACTACAACGCGCAAACCGGCGCGGGCGCCGTGGGCGTCGAATTCGCCGGGACGGCCGTCTCCAGCGGCGGCTTCAGCGGCGACTCTCTCGCGGCCGCCGAAGAAACCGCAAACACGTACAGCGTCAACCCCGAACTCAAGTGGGTCGAGGGCTTCTACCGCGGCTACTTCGAGCTGCACCTGCGTCAGGACGAGGCGGAGGCGCGGTACTTTGGGTGCCCGACTGTGGCGACGCGGAACAGCTGGGAGTTGCCGTTGGCGAATTGGACTGTCAAGCATAGTGAGTCTCATTTGCAGAGGCCGTTGGCTGGGGGCGAGGTTGAGGCGGGGTATTTGCAGGTCGGGGAGTTGAGGCATAGTAATGTTTCGCTGAATACCGAGACTGGGGAGTGGAAGGTTGTTGGGTTTGATCAAATGTTTATTCAGCATTAGATGCGGGATAGTCGGTAGATGAGATAGATAGCGAGGTTAGAGAATAGAGATGAATAGGTTTCGCTACGATCTCACGGGCGTGTTGAGAGTGGCCTTTTCATCCGTCCTCTGGATTCTCTGTGGGCTGAGAAAGAACGTTTCACCAGACTCTTTCACGAGTACACGACCATAGAATCTAGATCCCTGAAAATTTCTCTGGACAATTCCTCTTCTTTGTGAGTGCTTTCACTGACAGGGACTTGCTATTCCCACATTAATATTACTTGGTGCAAGTAGCTGCATGGAGTAGCTTTTAACTCCCATAAGGCCCCTGGGTGGGCTGGCTGTACGAAGTACGGGCTTTCACTCTTTTCGAGAAACACTGGAGGAAAAATAGTCCCGCCCAGCAATGAGAAAGAGGCAAGGCTGAGAAGGTATATCAATAAGCACATTCTCTCGACCTAACGCTTGTGACCTTTCAGGTTACCGTGCCACATGTTGTTATTCATAACATGGTTCTCCACCTTCTCAGTGGCTTCCAAAGCCGACGTTTCCCTTTCCAGCATGGGCCATTTCCATACGCAGCAGATACTAACTCGTGAGACAGAGCACCTTTGCACCCGCCACATCATCTTCATCCCATGGTCCCACACCGGCTAAACAGGCGTGATTCCAAAGCTCCGTGCGCCGAGGGCCGGCTGAGCTCTATCCCTTATGGGATAGACCCAGAAGCGAGAAAGACCGTCGATCGGGACCAACGACAATAGAGCGCCAGCCAGCCGAATCCCACCTAAGACGAATCATCGTGGCATGTCAGAATGATGTAACTAGCACTGGCCCTGTCTCCAAAGCACGCCGGCGCAATGCCCAACGACTTACCACAGAACAAAAGCGATGATCCAAATCTCACGGATGTGGCAAGGTGCCCTAGCTACGGACACGACACGGAGAAGGAGGCGGGAACTGGGTGGCGGCACACAGTCACAAAGGCAGCTGGTACGCTGGAACCTGCTTAGGGTGGGAACAGCAGATATATAGGTAGGACGCCTTATGAAGGGGTTGGCCTGTCATGCAGCTCAGACATACGCAGCTGGTCCACTTACTTGGACGGGCTACCGAAGAGAGGCAGGCCGCAGGTAGGCCGTCCCACCAGTCCATTCAAGTTATTCGACGACGATCGTTCACGCGAGGAGTCCGGCTGTTGCGCTAGTTTCAAACCAGGGCTGATATCGGCACATGTGTCTGGGAAAATAGAATTTCAGGAGTGCGAAAGGTTGAAGAACGTACCCAGGCCCTGTCATGAAGATACACAGTGACCCAGGGTCTGAAGAGACTAGAGGCAGGTCTATGAGTTTATGGCGGCTGTCTCTGGTTGGTGACGCAGGGTCACTGGAGGAGCTACTCCGTACAGCCAACAAGGCAGGAGAGACCCGCACTGGAAAATCCCTCGAAGATGGAAACAGCTGCCAAGGTGTCACTAGCAATAGTCCCCAGCCAACTGGACACAGACTAGCGTTAGCGATACTCGCCTAGCCTGCCGATCCCACTTGGGGTTGGGATAAGCTTCGCCGCATGTTGTAGGGCAGGATACTGAAACGAAGGCTGCCATGGGGAGCGTGGCTGCGAAACCGCCATCAGTCTCCACGGCATCCTCCCGATTGTTGGCCGATAAAAAAAGGCAGTGAACAAAGTCTGGGCTTGACTGCTGGAGATGACTCCTTTGCCATATGATGTTTAACTACGATAATCGTTACACTACAATATCCGGGTTACCCGCTGAATGCGCAAGATCTTAGTATTCCGCATTAAGGCGCAAAGGCTAAATTTGTTATCAAGCGCGACTCCCTCGGCACAAGAGTAGCGGCTGACGATGATATCTCGATTATTCTATTTGCCGCGGCGCGTAGATAATGCATTTGTAATCCTGGATCTCAGCTTTGAATGGGTGTATCTGCAGGTTCTGACTCGGGAATATTTGGCTAGCACCAATTAAGGCGATAATTCTTATGGCGGCAAAAACGCGACGTGTCGTCTTGCGCGGCTGAAGTGTATAAATTGTTGTTTCGGCTGAATTCTCTCC
The DNA here is from genome assembly GCF_044049435.1 of Aspergillus pseudodeflectus. Lineage (NCBI taxonomy): Eukaryota > Fungi > Ascomycota > Eurotiomycetes > Eurotiales > Aspergillaceae > Aspergillus > Aspergillus pseudodeflectus. The sequence goes on along the minus strand of NW_027263885.1, from coordinate 24,209 downwards.
ATTTGCTCGGCGGCTGCTTCAGAGTTGCCCAAGTTCGGGAGCAAATCACAATGGTTACGAAGCCAACTTGGGGTTCCTGAATCGGGAGCATTCTGGCGAGCAATCTGCCCAGTGAGTCGTACTTGATCGCAAAACGAGGCTTCCTTGGCTCGCTGGGCGGACACAATGGTTAATATCGTTATCGAGGGCCGGGATTTGCCCGGGCTCTGCTCTGCTCGCCACTGGTCCGGGGCTGGGATCCGTTGGACGCGAATGACTCGGGGGGTTGTGCCTTTATTGATTTGTCCAGGATCTGGATCGCTTCCAGGCTGCGGACCCGATCGAAAAAAAACCCGCGCTAAGGGAGTTTGTCAGCGGGGCTTCGGCTGCCTTCACAAAGTGACGATTTTCCCGATTCCCAACTTTCGAGGCACGATGGAGTGAGTAACAAGGCCTCTAGAAATACCTCTATTTCCAGTTCTCCTGATTCATGCATTCGGCACAGACACTGACCCGGACCGGGTAACCGCAGCGACGACAATGTTTGTCCACTATGACGGACCATCGAGCAAGAGGAGCACAAAGACACGGAGAGCCGTCAACGCGTTCAAAGCAGCGAGGGGGGCTTCTCGTTCCCACGGTACACATGACCCGGCGAGAGGGACCTTTCAGTGGATGCATATCCCCGAGGATGAGTCGACAGGGGGGAAGGATACCTCGTCACCATCAAATGCCCCTCAGTCCGCTCAGTCGCAGTCACAGGCGCTTGTTGGGGCAGCGGCAGCGGCAGCGGCGCCGCTGACAAAATATCTGCTGGGAAGCGACAAGTTCTACCCCATCCTGGGGAAGCGTGGAAAGGGCCCTCTGACAGCAGCGGCACTGAGCCACTGTGCGTGTCGCCGAATTCTTCTTCCTAGACTGGAACTAGTCGCTAATACACGGCGTCAGATTTCGATATCCTCCTTCCGCATGATGCGAACGCGCTCGGCCTCGGCGATGCACGCAAGACGACGTATGGAGCCGGACTCCTCAACTGGTTAGCCAACAATGACGGAGTTCTTCACGGATTGGCTGCCTTTGCTCTCTGTAGTATGGACACTGTTGGAAAGACAGACGAGATCTATCGAGCGATTCTCCACCACCGCCAGAAGACCCTAGAAGACGTCCACCGGCGGTTGGAGCGGAACCAAGTGGATGATGTTCTCATTCAAGCGATCTGCTTGTTGATTCCGATAGACGATTATCTGGGGTACGTCGAGTATGGGCCTGTGCACCAGAAAGGAATGTCGGATGTCGTTCGGGCCCGTGGTGGTTTCGACAAGGTGGGCAGTTCGGACGTCGTCGCGTATGGGGAGAATCTGCAGAGAAGCATCCTCACAGTAATGAGCATGATTGAGTTTCATATTCGGACCAGAATCACATCTGAGTCTTCGTACGTCCGACACTCAGTACCCCTTTCACGAAGCCTGTCGCTGGAAACGCAACAGCAGATTTCGGCTCTGCCACCCGGGTTGCAAGACCTCTTCCACGCAGGCATCCTTTCCTTGCCCGTCTTGCCAATTTTGAACAGCTTCCAGGCATGGCTCGCGCAGTTCAAAGGTATCAAGGACCATGAACGGGACTCGTGGCGATCGCCTGTCCCACCAGACCTCAATAATATTGAAAACTGCCTCGTTGTGACTCTCGTATGCTTAGCCGATGACACAAGCTCCATGGGTCTGCATCCTGCCGCGGCCATCTTCCGCAAAGCCAAGCAGCGTACTGAAGCCCTCACGGGCGTACCGGAACTATGGTATGACCCAGCTCTCGTCGACTGCGCAATCTGGATGTCAACCGTGACGTCCATACCACGGAATAGCGAGATCATCGAGCCGAATATCCAAAAGGAGATACTGAAGAGGTCGATTGGCGGTCGGGTCTTTGCGCTTGAGTGGGGAGAGATTCAGCGCAAGCTTAGACGGTTCTATTACGCTGACTCGCGCGCGGACGATTGGGAGAGGGCGTGGAATATAGCGCTAGATGAATTATAGTTGATGTCAGAGTATAATGAACATCGATGATCTCGAGACCTGGATGGCAATGAGTTTGTTTGGATATAACTCACAGCCTTTCCTAATCAACTGGTCGACTACTCTGATGTGCTCACATCGTAGTCGTGCCTTTCCGCACCTTTCTCGTGGCGATCTGATGCCCCCTAGATCAAACACCTGCAGTCCTCCCTGGGAGAATCGATCGCTGAGCAGAGTAAAGGAATCATCGACAGAGAGCAAGAAAAACGAGCGGAGGACGGAGGAGCTTAAAAAGGCTGAGATCGCACCAAAGCCAACTTTGGGGAAGGAGCGTCGTGGGCGAGGAAAAAACAGACGACCCTTTTGTTGATATGTCAGAGGAGTAAGGACTGCTGGGGTCTGGGGCCCAGGCTGTCCGATGGGGTAATCCGTCCGAATCCGGAAAGAGGTCTCCCAGAAGCAGGATAGCGCCAAATGCTGCCTCCAGTCTGCACGGTCTGCATGGGGCGGGGCTGCCACACTTAGCGTGGTAACATCCACTCATTGTGATCTAGATTGGCTGCGAGTTTCGAGGATACGACCGAAAAGGAATGAACATTTCTCGATTCCAAGTCGGGGGTTCCTGATTTATATGGATTCAAGGGGAATTTAAGTCAGCTGAGTCGTATTGCATCCACAGCCCCTTCCTATTGATACCTCTATTTCTTCAGGGATAACATAACGGCGTCCTTTACTACCAATTATCAGAGCTAAAGTACGGCTGACATATACAACAAAGATAAGAAGTGCGCTTGCATTAAGTGAGGTTTGGATACTCTTCCAGACCTACGCATGTTTGACTCTAGAACCGTGCCTTTCCCTCCTGCCGAGAGGGCTCTGATAGGAGCGAATGAACAAACCACATCGCGGACAATGCGAGCGTGGAACGGCGATGATCCTGCAGGAGATTGCAATGGGTGTGACTCAAGGCTCGCTGACTGCATCCGAGTCCTCAATTCCTTCGTAGTAATCCTTCAAGCCACGCCTGCTTCGTGCCATGGGCAGCAAGACCAATCCGCGCTGGGCGAGAAAGTAAGAAAGAGCGGACTCCTGGGCACCTTTGGCGTCCCAAGACCCCCTTTGCTACTGCTTGGGTCTACTATGGCGAGGTCTTGCATTTTCAAGTCACCTTTACCAGCACGGAAAACGTCTATAACGCGCATTGAGTTACCGAGAGAATATTCGTGCTGTATATAGGCCTTTCACGCACTCTGCTGCGTCCGTGCCGCCTGGCATTCTGGCTACTTTACTTTTCCAAGGACATGGCCACCGAATATCCTCAGGCATCAAACCAAACTTGTTGGCCGCCAAGCTCGGAAGAAATCTTACAACCACATACTTGCTCCCGCACCGAACCGAGCTTTGCGCCCAAGGGGGCCCTCTCCTTCACGGGCTAGCCGCATATAGCCCGTCTATCATGCTACACCTGGCACTCGGCTGAATCAAGCGCTGTTACCCCGGGTCTGCTGTTCCTGAAAGATATGGCATAATGGCATGGAAGGTCTGGAGCATTAGCGCTATCGTACATTGGACGCCGGACGCTGCTTAGGCCTCTGGGCCACGAAATCTCTAATATGCCCATGATGCGCCGAGGCCGGATATTCCATGCCAAGTGATTACTTTGTGGCTGCAACCATCTCACGCTCTTGGCCATCAACAGTCCCACCACTAACGCCCGTAACTCTAGTATTCTCAAGGATAAGCCTTCACTGGCCGCTTGACATAGAACTTGAAAGCTCAAGCGGAACCTGGTGTCCCCTTGTTTAGTATCGTTAGCCTATCTGTGACTAGTATACGAAAGAGGCCAATGGGACCATCAGTCCAGGCATCTGCAGGGCACTCCTCCATCTCAGTCGTTTCATCCCGTACCTGGAATATATAGATTGCGCAGAGGTTCACATGGGTACTGGGCGCCGCTTTCTTTGGGCGGGGTCTAGAACCATATCAGCCAGCTTATCATTATATGGCTACTAATGCTGTATCCTCGCAGCTCGATACCTTCGACTTCCGTGACTGGGTGGTTTAGAGTGCTCAGCCTGGGCTGCCATCGCATTTGTGGATGCCGAGCGTGCCTGTCTTGGTTTTGGTGATTGGGTATGCCGGGATGTGACCGCAGGGCTCGTGGGCTTCTTGTCGTCGTTCAATGCTCGAGTTCTGTGACAGGTAATGGATAATTGGTCTTTTGGGTCCGGTACTGGCGTGGCACTTCAGCTATGAATTCAGCTATGATCGGTATCTAGACTGCCAGGCCAGCTAAGCTTGCTTTGCAGGACAGGAGCTCCATGAAGAAATATCCTCGGTATGAGTGTTGGGCTCTACAGGCAATTTGACGCATACAGACCGACCATATTTTCTTGTTGAATCATGGCGCGTCAATTTCGTGGCAGACTGGGGCAGTCCCTAAAATTGATTGCGCTTGTAGATACTGGAGTTAGCAACCCAGCCCTCCTCCCTTAATGTGATGAACCAATTTCTAAGCTAGAAATAGGACTAGACAATAACTGGCCTTATCGACCACAATCTAATCTGATTGTCCCGGCGTGAACTATTATTGATCCTTTATCGAAAGTGGCAGAGACAGAGAATTGGGCATATACTGCGCCGGCTAGCATCGGGGCCTGTATTTTGTGATTACTCAACGAGCTCCTCCGGCGGCAAAAGCAACTTCTAGCATGCTGAGCCGCTGCTTATAAATTCTTTGCTTGGTAATTACAGTCGATTTGCGATTAATCAACATTATCGTGGACCATGTTGATGTCATTCGAATGTCTGCGACGTGCGTTGGCGATTGATGTTTACTCTTCGCGTTTACTAACCATGTTTACTCAACAGCTGGATGGCACAATGCTTGTCCCAAAGAGCTACCTTATATATAGACCGGGAAAGTGCCATGGCCTTCTACTGAAACACAGTTCAAACAAATATCCCATCCCCGGTTGAATGGGACTATCCGCCTTCAAGCCTCTCTCTAGACTTCCTTTCGCAATTGCCGACCCGCAAGCCCGCAGAATGGCATCCAACATGATCGAGTATACAATCGCTGGAAAGTCGGGCTCAATCAAGGCGACTCGGCGCGTTGTCCCCATTCCGTAAGTCATGTTGCCAAGGGTTCCTTCCATCCAGCCGGTGGTATAGACTAAACACTCATCCATTGCGGCGACAGCACGCCCGGCGAAAACGAAGTCCTGATCCGACTCGTCGCCACAGACTCGAATCCCAAGGATTGGAAGGTAGGTGTGTCCCACACCCAGCATAACCGCGAGCACTCACTAAAGTATGCGTAGGCCTCCCGCAACCACCCAGAAGGCCAGGGCATAAACCAAGGCGACGACATCTCCGGGATCGTTGAAGCAGTCGGGTCCTCTGTCCACGAATACGTCCCCGGCGACCGCGTCGCCGCATTCCACCGCATGTTCCAGCCTCACGGCTCCTACGCGCAGTATGCCATCGCTCCGGCTTCAACGACATTCAGACTCCCACCGAATATCTCCTTCGAAGCCGGCGCGACGCTCCCGCTAGCGAGTATGACGGCTGCGCTTGCGCTGTATCAGAATCTGGGCCTCCCACTCCCCTGGAATCCCGCGAGGGCCGAGACGCCCGTTCTGATCTACGGCGGCGCGTCCGCCGTTGGCGCGTACGCGCTGAAATTCGCCAAACTCAGCGGTCTCTCGCCGATCATCACTGTTGCCGGGAACGGGGTTGAGTTTGTCAAGTCGCTCGATGCCGCGGATCACATTATCGACTATCGGAATGGGAATGTCGTCGAGGGGATCCTGAAGGCGCTTGGCGGCCGCAAACTCCACCACGCCTTTGACGCCGTCTCGTATAACCGCAGCTACGAGCATATCGTCGCCGTCCTGCAGGCTTCGGGCGGCGGCCAGATCGACATGGTTGATCCGCCCAGCGATGATAGTGCGAATCCCGAGCGTGCGGCGTGGGTGTGGCCTGAGGGGATCAAGTTCACGCGGACGTTCGTGTCGAGTGCATACGGGGCTCCACACAAGTATCGGAATGAGAAGGAGGCCGCGGAGGACGGCGAGTTCGCGTATGTCTTTTATCGATATATCAGCCGGCTACTTGCGGAGGGCAAACTGGAGCCGCATCCGTACGAGGTGAGGCCGAATGGGTTGGAGGGTGTCGCGGAGGGGATCCAGCTGCTCTTTGATCGTAAGGTTTCGGCGAAGAAGCTGGTTTATCGGTGAGTTTTATGCTATGTCTGCTTCTTCTGTGCTGTTGCTGATGGTTTGACAGGATCGCGGATACCCCGGATCTGCTCTGAGGGTTCTGTCGAGGCTCTCTTGTGAGATTATAGCGTGTGTAGTCCGCTCTCTGGTGACATAGGCCTAGCTAGACTCTTAGTATGTAGTAATAAGTACACGCCTTTGAGATTTAGCCATCTTTGATAATGACCACACTGTATACTTCGTGTTACGTCGCCTAGGTGCCTGACGTCTCGCGCATAACGGATTATCAGGTGTCAGCCTGGCGCTACCGTGGCGGCACTCCTGATTCAGTCAAGGCACAGGCCTTACTTCGTCGGAGAATAAAGAATTTCCAGCTCTGTCTAGCGTAGGCTACTTCATCAGCCCTGGATCGTAACACCATCCCACCCAAACTTTAAGGCGTTCACTCCGCATAAGCATCGCAACTCTCGACCAACCGTCTTCCTCACGCCGTTGGCCCGTTCGTTAACGTTCGGAGCACTGTGGAGATTAATGAAGGCCCAATCTCGCCTCTGCCCACTCACAGTGACCCAGTCCCGCAGCTGAACCAGCTCCTCCAAGGCGAGTGGGGCAGATTTGGCCCCGAAACAAGCGAAACTAATCAAACGTTTCGAGTTTCAACGACGCTAACCGTAGCTAACGGTCTTCGCGAGAATTTACGGTCCGTTCATTGGAGGCTAATCCTCGCCCTACATCGTGAAGACACAGGCGGGGCACTAGCGGGCTTGAGCGCAGCCGAGCTGGGCTGGGCAGTCAGCTCAGAGGTCATCGTTTTGCTCAGCTCCTCGAATTCCCTCGTGTGCTGACTTTTTGTTCTGTTTCTGTTGTCTCTCTCGAGGTACGATTCTTTGAGCCGATGGGTTCTCTCACGACAATGTTGTTGACCTTTGCTCTTCTCGCGTTGCACCTCAGCGCTCCCACCAATGGACAACATTTGTTGCCTGGCGAGCTATCGGCCGCAGTTGCGAATGCGACAATCGGGAACTGTCAGCAGGCTGTAAGTTGAGAATTCCAATTCACCAAGGACTCGCTGATCCTCACACCCAAATACAGTGCGCACAACTGCAAGCTCCCACCGACCTCCCGGCGGATTTCGCAAAGCGATACTTCGCAACCCAACAACAAGAGCTAAGACCACTATGCGTCGTGCAACCAGAATCGCCCGAGGACGTGTCGCGAGCCGTCCAAGTCGTGCGCGAACATCAGTGCCGGTTTGCGGTCAAGGGTGGAGGACACGGGAACCATGCTGGCGCATCGAGTATTCAGGATGGGCTGCTGATTGACATGAGTCGTTTGAGCAGTGTGAAGCTGTCGGACGATGAGTCGATTGCGGGGCTTGGTGCCGGTGCGCGCTGGATAGATGTTTATAAGGTCCTCGAGGAGAAGGGGCTCACCGTTGTCGGCGGGCGCTCTTCGACGGTTGGTGTGGGAGGGTTCACGCTTGGAGGTACTTGCATCGTCCTCACCTATCACACTCCCAGAGTACGTTGTCTGATTGCTTCACAGGCGGCATATCCTTCCTCTCCCGCCGCTACGGCTGGGCCGTCGACAACGTCGCAAACTACGAGCTCGTCCTGGCAAACGGAACAATCACAAACGTGAACCAATCCTCGCATCCAGACCTCTACTTCGCGCTCCGCGGCGGCGGCAACAACTTCGGGATCGTCACTCGCTTCGACTTTGAGACGCGCCGTCACAGCCTCGTCTCTGGCGGGACGATCGTCTTCCTTATGCAGGATCTCGAGGAACGCAGAGCCGCTCTGGGCTTAGAGGACCGGTGGGAGTTGTCGAAGAATTCAATTCTCAACCAGGTTAACAAGCACGTTTTCCGGACAATTGGGAGGTTCGGTCTTTCGGTTCATTCGAGAGATGTGATTCGGGCATTCGTCGCCCTCGCCGATGAGAGCCAGACGGATGCAGGCGCCCACGCTTATTTGTTCTTATCGTGGGTGCCGAGCTATCATGCGTATTTCTACGGCATGACGACGCTGTATAGCGGGCCTGAAGCAAGCCCGGCTGTATTCCAGAACATCAGCTCCATGAAGAGGCTATACACGACGCAGAGGACGGCGAATATCAGCGACTTTGCGAATGAGATTGATGCGCAGAATATGGATTTGGTCAACCGGCGGTAAGTCGGGCTGTTACCATAATATTTGTCGTTTGGATAGGACCATGGCTAACTGCATTCACGTCCATAGGAACATCTGGAGAACCGTCACCCTCAAGGTCGACGCCACTCTCATGTCGGACATCATCGACATCTTTCTCTCCGCCGTGCATCCGTACACCTCTATCCCGGACACACTCATGTCGTGCAACATGCAGATGCTCACGAAGCATGAGATTGAGATCTTCGCCAAGAATGGAGGCAACGCTTTGGGAATTAGCCCGGAGGATGGGCCATTGTTTGGTAAGTTCTCCGAGCTCCTCCATTTGAATCACGAGTGCCCACTCTACAGCGCGAAATCTGGCTGAATCTAACCGCAACGAATAGTCTTCACCCTTACCCCTGGCCATTCGAATGCGGCAGACGACGCGCGGTTCGAAGCGTTGAATGACGAAATTATGGGTAAGGTCATCTCTATAGCCAAGGAGCGTGGTCTGTATCATCCCTTCATCTACCAGAACTATGCTGGGCAGGGGCAGGATGTTTTTGCTGGATATGGCGCCGAGAATCGGGCGAGGCTGTCGGAGATCCAAAAGAGGTATGACCCAGAGGGGGTCTTTTGGAAATTGCAGCCGGGGTATTTCAAGGTGTAATGTTCAGCTGCAAAGTATTTCAGCTTTATCCAGTTCAATACAGACAGATTAGATGGCGCTATGGTACTTGGCGTTTAACTAGCCAATCTTGTTCTATTTTACATCCAACACAAGTCTTCGAAGATGCCCTGGATTAGCCAACTCACTCATCTCTCAGATCTTGCCGCCTATGCTCCATGATCCGCGAAACCTCCCCCCTAAACCGCCTCTCCAGCGCCAAACACTCGGCATCATTATACGGCAGAAGCTGCGTCGCAAAGATCGTCGCAACACCCGCCTCCCGATTCGCAGACCACATCACATTCGGCAGTCCTCCCCAAGCCACCGTCCCAGCCTTGATATGCCCAACATCCTCCTCGAAAAAGACACCCCCAAGTCCCCAATTTATACCCATCGCCGAATTATCTTGGTCCGTCCCTGTCATTGCAGAGATCATACCCATAGACTCGGCCATCGCACTTTGCGATTCGGAAGCCGGCGCAAATTGTGCCGCGAACATGTATCGTTCAACCGTTTCCTTCTTCAAAACGGTCGGTTCATCCCGAATTAGATCAGCAAGGAGTGTCATAAAGTCCGGAACGTTGCTGTAGAGACCTGCACCCGCGCAGTCGGCGATGGGCTCGGCGGGCCACGGGTCCTGCGCGGGGACGAGGACTCCATCCTCTTGCCGCGCGAACATGGGATACATGCGCTTTTGGATGTCCGGGTGGTTTCGGAGACGGAATGTAGTCGAGGCCATGTCCAGCGGCTGGAAGATGTGTTTTTGTAAGTACGCTTCTAGTGTTGTGTTGTTTAGGCGCGCGACCAGCTCGCCGGCCCACTGTTTGCCTTGATATTAGTACATCAGAGAACCAGCCGAGCAGCCAACCTCCCTTTTCCGGATAGTATATGAAGGAACAAAAATGGTACACTCACGTCAATCCCACCCCCATACACAAACCCCCGCCCAGGCTCAAACATCAACGGCACACTATGCGTGTTCACCACATCCCCCGAGAGCGACAGAACCCCCTCGCCCCTCTCCGCCCGCCACGCCTGCAGCTTGGGCTCGAAGAAATCATACGCCAGTCCGCTCGTATGGGACAGGAGATGGCGCAGAGTGATGCGCCGCGATGCAGGGACTGTACGCAGGTCGGGACCCTTCGGATCCGTGAAGACGAGCGGGTTCGCGAGTTCGGGGAGGACATGTGCGATTGCGTCGGCATCGTCGAGGGAGATTTGACCGCGTTCGACGCATTGTAGGGCGGCGATTGTTCCGATAAGTTTGCCACATGAGGCCACCCAGAAGGTGCTTTCGGGGTCGATGGGGGTTGTGGGAGAAGTTAGGGTTGTTGAACCGGAGGTTTCGTGGTAGATGTATTGGCCTGGATTGTGTGGTGTTACGAATGTTCTTCCTGGGTCAGTGATGGGGTAGAAGTATTCTGCGTACCATCTCTGTCAACGGCTGCGAGGATACATCCTGGGACTTTGTTGGAGCTCAGTGCTGTCCTTTGGGATAGTGTTTCTTTGAAATCAGGTGGCACGGACTGCGCCATTTTGACTTTGGACCCAACAGCTTGGAACTTGTGATGTAAGTGCGAGAGTGCAACTGTCTAGGGTATATCTCAATTCTCGTTTTGAGAGGCTCTTGTTCGCTCGCGTTCTCCTTACATCTACGGCCTCACCTTAGTGATGTCCAGTATAGTGATCTTTATAATATCACTAATCATCACTAATCAGAGCTGAGCTGCAGCCACCCAACCGCGCAGCTAGCGACAGAGTTCGTAAAATGTAAAATCTTGTCTGTTACTTCTTTGTATTATCGCTGCAACTACGCCCCTCACTCTCACCGTCCTGTCCAAGTTACACATCTCGTATTTGTCTGGGAATGACGCTTCCAGGCCTCCTCTCCTGATGCTCATACTGAGCACCAGCCAAGATTACGCATGCAGCTGCGCGCTATGCACATACCTCTGCGGTCTTCCTCTCCTTGATACCTAATCTGCATCCGCTTCGTCAACAGGACATCGCCACTGCATCCAGGTGCCCAGCATGAAGGAGCGGTTTACTATTCGAGCTTAGAGGTTCCTAATCCACTGCAAGAGGAATGTGTCCGTCGAGTCCCACCGGAGCTTCTGTCTGCGCCTCTTGCGGCCAGTGATTAGTGATCTCGCCGGTTCTCAGCTGCTTCATAGACTCTGTAGCCTAGACCCTGCGAATAAGACAAGTTAAGGTCATCTCGCTAGTCAGATTACTTATATCGATGCCCGAAGAGGAGTGTAGTACCGTTCGCAGAAAACAAGAAAGAATTCTTCTCACGCGCTGCCCCGTGGTGACAGTCCTCCTCGCAGTGCGCAACGCTCCGTTCAGTCTGCTGTCTATTCTAGAGAATTCTATTAAGAAGGCTCTATGGTGCATGTTGATCGCGACGCCGTCTTGTTTTATACAAATGGGCTGGGGGTTTTGAGTCTTGTCGAAGCTTGAGAGAAAGGGTTGGGTGGGGGGCTTCTGTGTTGAACCTTTCTTGGGCTTGAACACCATGGCGCGTATGGCACAGGGATGAGAGAAGTAGGTGCTGGGGAGTTAATTGAGTTACACTGGGTTGAACCCTGGAAGGCCTCGAAATACGTCCGGCCTATGGGTTCTGGTGAGTTGGAGGGTAGATTCCGTTCCTTGACGCAACGTGTATCGACACAGAGAAAGGCTATTAGCTTTCTACCCTATTCTTCCGTACAGTCTATGACCCTCATTGGTCCGGATTTGAAGGCGAGAACAGTGCGTTGGACTGAGACCAGAGAGGATAAAACATAAATGAGGTCGTGGACACCCTCTTCCTGAGTGCGAAGACTTTAAGAAGAGAGTGAGAGCCTCTCAGAATTTTGCTATCCAATTACCAAGAGTTCCTCTTCTTTCGTTTCTGGGGCTGTGGCCCGAACACGAGCTTGTGGCGATCTCAATTTGGCAATTTGGCGGACCCAGTGCAGCGGCAGGGGTCCGGGAGATTTCCGAGCAATGGGCTGGGCAACGGCATAACGGTGGTCGACTCTTTGAGGAAGCAGTTTGGGAACCTTGTCTCGATCTCAATCCTCGACTTGAGGGACAGTCGTCTGACCACACATCACCCAACGACAATTGCTGGTTACACAAAATATCGACTACCCTGAATGGTCAGGGGCAGTGGCAGAATGTCCAAGGTTGGGCAACGTCTTGGCAAAGTCTTGATTGAGCTTTTCTAGCCCACACGACGACTCTCCTGAGGCTGATCAGTGATCATCACATCGGACCTGCTGCAGAGTCTCGGCGATCGTATTCCCCATCGGGACACTGCTGCCCCTGCCAGACGCGAGAGTAACCTGGCAGGCAGAAACCACCACGCCTCTGCCTCCAATTCTCCGACCCTGCAGCAACTCTCGACGCCACCTCTCCCCATCACCAGGCCTTATCCGCCCATTCCAGGACCCATTCAGCCCCATCCGAACCATGGATCTGCAAAAGAAGGACCCTGAAATACGAGATCCGAACCAATCCCTGGGGCCCACTGCAGGCTAGTCTTGAGGCTGAATACGAGAGCGGGACATTCGCAATTTTCGCAGGCGTTCATTCGGCATGTCGCAGATTGTTGAAGGGGGAACTAGCGGCTTAGACTGAACTTTGTATTTGTTGTGGAGGCTGAAGATGGTCAGGGTCGGTCTGTGTCGGGATGAAAATTTACTTCGTGATGGGGGTTTTAAGGGGCTGGTGGCCCTTTGTGTTTGGAAAGGGTTCGATCTGAATTTCTGTTTCGAGCATTGGATTCTCTGTTCATTTCTTGTCGCTCTTTTATCGATCTACTTCCGAAGGCTCGCCATAGTCGTTTCTACATACCTATCTTTAACATATCAACAAGATGCACGCAAAGCTCCTCACTCTCCTGGCCGTTGCGCCTCTGGCCCTGGGCCAGGACTGGCTCGACGATGCCATGAACGCTCTCGAGTCAACCACGTAAGTTGCCCTCCCTTCACCTGATAGCCTAAACCAGACAGCTTACAGTTACTCTGTAGTGACTACCCCGTCCCAACCGGCTCAGCCGACGCCCCAACACTAGACGACTACCTCGACAACAGCGACATCTTTGACGACATCGAGACAACCAACGACTTCGGCTCCAACTCCGACTCCCAGGATAGCAGCTCATCTTCCTCTTCCTCGAGCTCAGATTTCTCGTCATCCTCGGATGACACCTCCTCCAGCGACAGCAGCAGTGGCAGCGGCAGCGACTTTGAAAACATCTTTGCCAGCATCCCCAGCTCCATCATCTCCGAGCTCGCAACCGCGATCCCGCCCTCCGTCCTTCAGGAACTTGCTACGCCTGCCTCGCTTTCGTCCATTATGAGTGAGATTGCTGATGGGAATTACCCAGCTTGGGTTACGGATTTGCCGGATGATGTTTCAAACTATCTGGAGAGTGCGGGCGCGGCTTTCCCGACTGGGTCGTCTTCGGGTGATGAGAGCAGCAGCAGCAGCAGCAACAGCAACAATAACAATAACAATGACAACAACAGCAGCGGTGGTGGTGATGACGATGCTGCAGGCATGCTGAGTCCGTCCGTGCTTGCTAGTGTTGTTGGGGCTGTTGGTGTGCTCGGTGTTGCCCTTGCGTTGTAGGGTGAGGGCATCCCCCTTGTCGAGGGATAGGGACGTGGGAAACGAGGTTGAGTGTGGACTGTGTTCTGCGTTGCTCTTATGCTTTCCAATGTTCGCTCTTTAATATAGCATGACCGACTGCTAGCTATTTTGGTTACTTGAATTAATACCTGACCACTAACGCTTTTGAAGTGATACGGGTCTTTTAGTTGACTGGATGTGTAGACAGAGAGTATATACAAGACCCACGAGATCTATAGCCTTGAAGGGAATGCTACTGCGGAGGTTTATCTCATTCTTGTCGTGTTTCCGAGGTTGAGTTGGGTAATCTTCTCGACCATATGTTGCAGGTTAAATCATTATTCATCCAATATCAAAATGGACGTGACGGAAAAGGGTACATACTACGAGGATAGGAGTGTACAAGCTTACTGCATGTCCAATCTGTTTTTGTAACGGAGCCATACACATAGCAAACACACTCATTTTCAAATTGTTGGCTTAATCATAACAAATTCGTGTACACCAAGTAAGAAATTCGTCAAAGAGATTCTCCGCGCGAGCACTCATTGGAGCAAGAGCCGCAAGACCAAGCTGGTCCCTACAGCCTCGACACTGTACTAGGAGCTCGCGTGGATCCATTACTGGATTGATGTCGGGGCAGGCCGACCCCAGGTCTGATGTCAACCTGGTGGTTAATGTCGCGGATGATCTTCCTACCAAGCCGGATGTACTGGCTCCTACGAACCCTCGCCCCGTTCCCCATGCGATCCTCCCCCGCATCGACGTCCGGTCCGCGACAGCCAAGAATCACTTTATTGTGCGCCGCAGGAGTCTCATATCCATCAGGGTGCAATGAGATCCATTTATGGCAAAAGTAGCATGCTGGCTTGCTACATCCCACGTACTTGTCGTTGTCGACAAACTCCAGCTTCTTTCGGCTGAAGAAGTCCACGATAAGTAGCTCAGCGTGGACACGAGTGATTACGTCTTTGAGCTGCTCGAATTTGTTTGACAAGGCATAATCTTCTGCGATATCTATACTGCACAGGTGTATATTGAGGCTCTGGCCTTGATGTGGTGGGAGACATTCGTTCTTGCAAATAAGCTTGCAGGTCTTGTAGAAGTTCGCCGCTTCCGGTGGGAGAATAACCGGTCGGGCATCAGCAGAGGGGAGGAATACGGCTCGCACTATCCGCCGCAGAACTGGCACCTGTATGCACGCCGTGATAATCATCGAGACGGCATACCGATGTGCCCCGAGCCTTCCGATATAGTGCGCGACCTGAGCCATCGGTACATTGCCTATCGCCTTGCTCTTAACCTCCTCGAGTTCTCTCTCGCAACCATCGTAGCATAGTGTAGACAGGCGATAGGTATCGGTTTCGCCTTCGATTTCTCGGATCCAGGTAAGGACTTCGTGGTCTTGAACAAGGAGAGATATTAGCGAGTGTTGAGGAAACGCGTCACAAGCGCAAACTTGCCTTTGAAAATCACATCCATATCCCTTTTACATTCAGCGAGGTGTGATCGCATCTTGGTATGATAGGATTCCATCCTCTGGCCGGCCAGCTCCAGTGCTTGCCTCAAAATCCTTGTTTCCTTTTCCTCGCGATTATCCGGGGTAACATCGTTCAGGTCCCGCAAGACCCTTTTCACAAAACTGCAGACTTCGGGCAACATTGTTTCATTTGCCGCGAGGTATAAAACAGCCCCAATCTCCTCGTTCCGAGGACGGCGTGAGCCCGGTCTGAGGTAGTATTGCCGCAGCCCGGCTGCCGTCACGGTGCCTCCCTTTCTGTTGATGTCGCAAAGATAGCAGATCGCGTCAAGGAAGGACCGACGAAGGTGCTTCGTCGAGTGTTGCTCGCCGCTGCACTTTTTATCCTCTCGATGAATGGGCCCTTCTCCCTGGAATTCATCCATGGAATGCAGCATGTTCATAAGTGAGTATACGTTGATTTCCTCATCTTTCAAACCATCGGAGCCCCGTATCATGGCTCTTGGAGCGGTAGGAGCCCATTCCCCCTGGACCTGTGACTGAACCGGCATTGCTGCTCCCTCGTGATTTTTCTCCCCGCGCGTCTCTCCCCGTTTCTCCTTCCACAACAGACCCCGTTCTTCGAACTCGCAACAAACGAGACAGATTTTGAAGACCATGCCATGGTATCCAAAGATCGCTCTTTGTGAGTCATTCTCTTTTTTTCTTTTCCTGAAGAAGAAGGGAAGGGAAGAGAAGAGAATGGAATGGAATGGGCATAGAACAACTCACACATGCATACTCACGTGAGGACTGGACTGGGATCTTGCTTGGCAATATTACCAATGCTATGACGAGGATGGAGTTTGAATCGCAGACGAGTGGTCCTTTCGGTTCATGCAGCAACAGCGTTACAGTGATTTGTTTGAAATTTTCTAGAAACAGGCGAGTTATGCTTCTTCCAAATCCCCTGGGGCAGTATAAGTTCTTATCATTGTTATTGTATGTTCTAGATCTTGACTTCCTTGATACTCTCAGCCGCCGCTAAAGTGGCCATGTCGAAGATTAAGCCGCCAGTGTCAATCGTAAAAGAGGAGTTTGGGAATCAGTCTATTCAGAGTATGCGTCGGACTCCCGAGTCCTATCAAGCAGTCACCCCGTCCTTGCGAGGCTCCGAAATGCTCGCAAGCACTGGCACGTGATATCTTGGGCGATGATTTCGATAATGATCAACAGGCCCTATCCTGGAGCCGCGAGCGGATATTTCTCGCAAGCCCTACTCGAGAACGCTTTTTCTGGAAGGACAAATAGTAAAAATTCTCAGCATTGACCAATTCAGCTCTGGTGCATCTTGCTGATGCCACAGCTACCTGAGAACCCTGCAAAACGATCTTGGGGATATGATTGTCAGTTATACGAGGAAGATACTGCGGGCTACTAATTATATCTAGTAACCAGGATAGGCATGGAGACCTCAGTATTATTTCACCATCGGACGATATTCTACTACATAACAAGACGTAGTCAAAGGTTCATGAATACGCATCACCAGGTGGTCTTGAGAAGCACGCCTTCGCCTGTGCATTTTGACTTAGGCTATCATATTCCGTCACAATTTAGAGTGACCTGACTCGACATCAAGATTTGTCCACGCATCCTGCCACAGCCTGGTCGGTAAAGCCGGCATCCGGGCGTTGGGGGCCTTAAAGCATCAGATGCCAAAAATATGTGGTAAGAGGAACTAGTCTCAGACGCGTACCCGCTGTCATCTTGAGACAGAAGAATTTATTCTATCATTAAGATTCTTTTACACCTTGATGTAACTACGACGGCGAGGTGGTGGATACCGACTGTGGGTTGATATCGTTAGGAGCCCCGGCGACGCAGGGACAGAAGCCCACATTTCGAGACGCGGGTTTACTGTAGTTATAATCCGACGGATGTTCTAGTATCAGGCTCTCTGCAACAGGGCCATGGGATAGTGTGACTCCGATACATCACCGCCGGTCGGGGTAACTAGGGTTCAGGCAGCTGAAACCCTCGCATATGAGACACTCAGCGGTCTGTCTTTCCTTCAGAACCTGTCACTGCAACTTGTTTTATACATAACAAATGTAAATCGTAGGTGCGGCTTATACTCTGGGTTCTCCATGCATACCGCAGTGGCTGTCCAAGAACCTAAGGCAAACCATCATGAAGATCCACGATCTTGGCAGGAGGGTGCGAGTCCTTTGATCGGGGTTGGTAGGGATCTTTTTCGCAGTTTTGCTGGGGTAATGGGAAATCGCACTGGGCTGAGGAGAGACATTTTCCTCCGGGTAGATTGAATCCGGTAGCATGCTGCGCTGGCTGTGTTGGACGTGAGAATGATCCAGGGCTGCCATTGGCGATGTTTGGGGCTCGCAGTGCAGATCGCTTGGAAGGTGCATCGGCTGCAGGCTACTCAGTGATTCACCCGTAAGCTTGGTGGAGTGTCTATTTATGGGCATATATAGTATACAAGCTACACGTTGACTTTAGTCGGGGTTGAATCTATATAAACCTCCAACTCTCTGTTATTTTTGGTTCCTCATCACAGCTAACCAGCTCAATCACGATCGCATCACATCAACATTCTTTCAGCCCCCAGCTCTTCAGAAACAATTAACAAGTTCAACAATCAAAATGTCCTGCGTCCTCACCCAGAACCCCGGTTTCGAAGCCGGCATGACCGGATACTA
The DNA here is from genome assembly GCF_044049435.1 of Aspergillus pseudodeflectus. Classification (NCBI taxonomy): domain Eukaryota; kingdom Fungi; phylum Ascomycota; class Eurotiomycetes; order Eurotiales; family Aspergillaceae; genus Aspergillus; species Aspergillus pseudodeflectus. The sequence continues at coordinate 6,394 of NW_027263885.1, read as the reverse complement.
CCCATCCGAAAACACCATTGCCTACGTCGCGACCAACCCTGAGGTCGCCTACGCTGGAAACAACTTCCTGTACATCCCCGATTCCCCTATTTGCCCATTCTACCTAGCCCAGCTCAGCTAACAATCTACAGCGACATCGCCGTAACCAGCGTCGCCCCCAGCGGCACCGTCTCCCAAAACCTCGTCAACCTCGACACCACAACCCCACACAACCTCACCCTCTACGTCCGCATCGAACAACCCATCCCGAGCGCGCTGCAATGCACCGTGAGTGCCTCGGTGGCTTCCGCGCCGCAGGACCCCATCACTTCCGACCTGATTTGGAATGCGGGCGAGTGGGTTCGCCTCACAGGACTGTTTACGCCCGGCCAGGCCGACGATGTGCTGGATATCACAGGCGAATGTGCGTTCCATGCGGATTTCCCGGAGTATACGTTTAATCATGTTTTTGTTGATGAGGTTGTGCTTTCGGATTGTGATACTGAGTAGAGGCGTTTGGATACCGGTTCATCGTCGCATTTAACCAGTTAATATATTAGAATTTGGGTTATATACAGCTATGTACACGCGGAATATGAGGTAGGCAATACAAATGGCAACAGCTATAGAGGCTAGCACTATGGGGATTAACTACATAAGTCTGTCAGGGGGATTTGTTATGCCATTAGGCGGATATAAAGCGAGTGGTATCAGGAGGGAGGGGATCTATCATAGTCTTGACAACTACCTTAAGACGAAAACCATCCTTATGAGTGCTGACTCGCTATAGTCCGTCTGAGACACTCAGACAACAGCTATATATTATGTTCAACACCAATCAGCCCATTATAGGAACGTCGAAGAGGTCTTGCTAGGGGTTGCTGTGGGTGAAGATTATATGTATAGTTCCCAGATTCCCCATTCCATCTTACGTCTTTGTAAGGGTGCACAGTTGTACTCTCCAAAAGCTCATTCTACAATAATCGAATGACTTCCAATTTTGTTTGAAGATATCTTTGTTTGCGCCATCAGCTAGGGCCTCTCTACCGACCCTGCTGGGTTTATCCAAGCCTTGGCGACTGCCGGGATGCATGTATTCTCTGGCAGCAAGCGCATGATCACCTCCACGCCCAAAGGAGGCCACTTCGGTAAAAAAATTGTAGCAACTGCTCTGTAATTATATATTGCCAAGTTAGGTTGGTCTCAATTTAGATAATAGTAAAGTAATAGTGCATTATCCTCCGGGTAAAGTCACCACTTTATAAATCAAAAGCAAGAATTATGCCAAGAGTCCCTTCTCCGAGAGTGACTTGGATATTTTGAGACCCTCATAAAGATAGTGGATGAACCCAGGGGAAACTCGCATCCAAAATATCAGCCTATCTAATAACGAGACGGTGGTCTTTCCCCCGTATTGTCCAAAGAGCTCATCCAGCCTATCTGCGTACTCTGGGTTTCCCTGCCTCAGCTTTTTGGTGATCGCGACACGTACTGGGAGGACTTCTCCATTGTCAATAGTTAAGTAGTTCAGGGAAGCACCATGGTCAAGCATATGCGTCATGGCGGCCACTAGTGATTGAAACCATTCACGAGGCAGGCCTTCAAGCACTAAGGGTGATTGGGGCCCTGTAAGGCGATCTAGTAACAGAAACCAGGGCGACGGGAGTGAAAAGGGCACATGGCGATTTGGGTTCAGACCGTATTTTAGTACTATAGCAACCATGTCAGGCCTTGGTGGCATTATGGGAATGGTCGTCCTAGGTATGGCTTTGGACGTAGGAAGTTCGGTCTCTTGCCTGTACCTAATATCCCACTCGAAATGGAATTGTAATGCTGAATGGCAAAACATATCCAAATCATCCTTGAAATACTTAGAGTGCAGCTGGAGATTCTTGAGGTAATCATTCACATACTCTACCAAATTCCACTTTGTGACAATGAGGGAAAACACATGATCCACTTGTCTGCGGTCATCGGAAAGCCTCATTTCCAAAGCATTACCCCTAAGATATTTGAGGTCCATTGCATTAAATTTAAGGGGCAAAAATCGGTGCTGGAGGAGAGAAGGTGTTTTCGGGTATTTCCACTCAGCAAGCCTCACAGGTTGGAGCTTAAGTAAATCCCTGACATGGCGGACATACTCTACCCCGAGAAGACGGACTGTTTCCATGTATTTTGTGTGGTTCTGTCCGGTGTCGTAACGGGCATGCAACAGGGCAGTGTGGGCGAAGGTAAAGAAATCTTGAAGGACTAACACGCCTGAGCGACATTGAAGCACAAAAGATTCAAGCATGGCCGCGTGCGGATCCCATTGGTGTACTCCGACTACTTGCATAGGAAGTTTTGTGCCACTTCGCGTCAGTTGTAGATAGTCTCGGACTGATCGGTGTACATAACCAACTTTCCCCAAGGATCCAGTCTCGACAAGACCGGCACAGCAGACCTTTAGTTGATCTTCCAACTGTTGGCATGCGCGGCTTCTTTTATTTGTCTCCGTTGGTACTTGCTCCAAATCAAGGACGGAGTCTGGGGATGAGCGCAAAGCTAACGTGAGGGTGAAAGTGTCAAGCTGTTTAATCTTGTCTGGCTCGCCCTCCCACCTATCCATCACGAAGTGGGAGGCCTCAATGAGGTCGAAAACCTTCGCCGCTCGTTCTTGATATCTGGGTGGGATACTATTCAGCATATTGTCGTATAGATCGCTCAGATCATCTGGAAGCAGCAATAACCTCTCCTGTAAGTCCTCAATAGTGTCTCGGTTACCCAGCCCTTCCAGAAGAGATGCTACCACCAAACGAACCCAGAGAAAAACTCCATCGGCTCTTTGGAGAACACTCTCAATAAGTTCAGAAGCCGTGTCTGGGTCATCGCGCTCGAGCGCACAGAAGTACTGATTGTCACTGAAGGTTGCGGTTACATACCCCTTGATATCTTCGTAGGTGAAATCTTGTAGACGGAATGAGGGCGCGGAGGCAAATGCATCTTGAAACGCCAAGAGTGGCCGGCTTGAAAGACAGACTTTAATGTCTGTAGAGGCGGCTATCTTCCAAAATAAGCTAGCGATGTAGCGGTGATCGCCTTCGTATTCGTCCAACCCATCAATCAGTAAACAGATCCTCTTGTGCCTGGTGTCCTGATGAACAAGTTGCTCAAAGCCATATGTCAGCTCTGGGAGCGCCCAGGAGTCAGGCGCCTCAATGTTATTATAGGCAAAAGGTTCACATAATCTGGAATAAATCGTTGCCCAGCGTACAGGAAAGAGGAGTGGAGCCAGTGTCATATCCTGCAAGAGGATCTCGTGTAAAAGCGAACGAAGAAGGCCCTTTTGAGATCGTTGCTCTGGCGTACCGCTCGACCAGAAATAGAATCTTGCTGTGATCAAGTCATCACCTCTGGTCCAGTCCTTCAGAAGAGAGCGAAAGTCAGGCTGTTCAAATATATATTTCATCAAGGTTGACTTTCCAGATGCGGCCTTGCCATTGATCCAATACACCCCCTGGCCTTTCTGCAGCCAATCCACGAAACTTTGAGTCAAGGGGGATTGATCACTAAGAATCCATCTAAAAGTTTCCTGATGGGCTTCTGTAATTGCATCTTCGCGGTCATTGATTGCTGGGTATGATAGTTCTTGAAGAAGCACTTTAGTGACCCGGGACTTCATGTCCCTCTGAAGGTCTGCGGCTCCTTCAGCACCTCTGACTTCTCCTGACCACGAGAGGACGCCGTCAAGGAAAGACATTTGTTTCACCTCCTTGGATGATGCTTTCGACTTTGCCCTGTCAATCTGCGTTACTGCGGCCAGGGTTCTGGCTTGGTCCTGCGCAATCAAATCGATCTTCCCCAGGAGTTGGGCGATCGCTGTGCCCTGTGTCTCTATTCTGTCTTCGTGGCGAGATAGGGCCATAATCAGACCACGAGTGTCTCTATCTATATTGGTTTGTCTGGAATCCGTTGAGATGAGTGTATTTACTTGAGCCCTATTTCCCATTGTAAGCACGTTCCTCTGTTTTGTCGAAGACTTTCTCCATACCTAAGATCCACGACTACATGCATTAGAATCGCCGCTCTCATGTCCCCCAATTGCCTCATTATACTCTGGATCTCACTTTCGGAGAAGACTGCTTTGACAGCTTGAGAAAAGGTCTTATACTTTGTCTTTTTCCCTCTGACTCTAAGCTTCTCAAAACGAGCTAAAAGCTTCGAGGCGACGTTAAAGCACTCGTTGAGAAGGCTTTGCAGCGAGTTGTCAATATCTGGAGTAGGAGAAATCCGACTGTTTCTGCTACGTCGCGGGTTGCAATTGTTGAGCTGCTGGGTTATTTTATGCAGATCAGCGGTGACCAACTCGCACTGTTGGAAAATGGTGATGTTTTCCGTCGACTTATACAGCTCATGGGTTGTCGTTAGGATCTTCGAACCAAAATCCACAACCTGGATTATGGTGCCTGCCAGCGATAGCGCAGCGAGTGCCTCCATGATGGACTAGGCTAATCCGCAACTGTCGATCTCTCTCCTGGTCTCAATTCGCTCACTGTAGGAGGGAAAGAGGAGTGTTCAAAGAAGATCACAGCTTAGCACAGTTTTTTTTGGTGCGGTCCACAAAAAATAAAGTGATTTGTGAATTCAGCTACCAGATGGTTTGGTTGGATTGTAACTGGTGATATACTATGTTATTATACCCATGTGAAATTATGGTGCCCTTGGTAGGATACTGTCCAGAGTAAGCTGGTATATGTCACATGAGAGTCATGCCACCCATCATGACACTATATCGCCTGCAAACGGCAAGAGGATAGTTTATTAAGCGACGCCCATACAATAATAACGTAATTCCCGGTCGATCCGCTCACCCCGGTCGATCCGATCACCCACCAAAATATATATCTACCGTTGAACTTGAAGCTATTCCCAACAACTCAATTCTTAATTAAATACAGTAAACTAAGTCGCGCGATGATTAGGACATCTAGTTCTAGTATGCCCCTGAATATTATATTTAGAATAGGTCGGTGGGGCACGTTTTCGAGGTTATAAAGGTGGTGGAGTAGTTTAATTAGTTACTTCATCACCACCATCTTCCTAATTTAATTACTTATTTCTTAATAAAATTAAGTCTCTTGCTTCTTAAACTTGCAGACCCTATACAGGAGCCATTTAACGTTTAGATTAACTCTTTTTAAGCGCTTGAACTTGACTTTCTACGCAGAGATTATTTAATTCCTTTAGGGTGAAGGCAGCATTATAGATAGTATAAGGACCTGAGGCCTAAAGGGGGTTGTGATAAGTGTGAAAGGGTATAAAGGCACTTAATAAGAGATATAAATGGTAGAATCCATGTGTAAATCAATAGTCAGGTTAATATCATAGATTAACGCTGAGTTGCGAAGTCTCTGCCTTCGCGAAGGGAGGATATCCTTTCATGTGCTGAGTCAGCCAGGGGCTGACTCAGCCCGCGAAGTTCTAACGTAATTCCCAGGTGATCCGCTCACCCCAGTTGATCCGATCACCCCAAATACCATACAAAATGCTATTTTTTAAACTTGAATAGCTCAACCATCTTAAGCTTATAGACAATACTATTTAGTATACATATATAGAAGACATAAAAGTAGTATATATCCAAGTTGTATCTCCTATAGCTTAGTAAATCTTTCAGTAATATATATTACACTGTATTTTATTGTATTTTATTATATCTTGATATATCTAGAGTATTTGAGGCTCTTAGGACTTGAAAGGGGGCTTAAACATGCCTAATAGAGGTTTATAACTTAATTGCTTGGTTTTATAACTATTAGATTCTAAGTGGTTGAGGTATTCAAGTTTAAAAAATAGCATTTTGAATGGTGTTTGGGGTGATCGGATCAACCGGGGTGAGCGGATCACCTGGGAATTACGTTAGCTATCCTATATACATGTGGTGAGGGTCTTACAGATAGCAAGTTCGCAACCCTTTATAAGCTTATCTATAGCACGTTTAGAAGGACTAGAAGGACTTTAGGACCTCCTAGTAAGCATCTTCTTAATAGAGGAAGCTTTCTTATGTAGCTATTAAACTATATGAGGTATAGTAAGTATAGAGGATGCTATTAAAGCTCCACGGCTTGGAGGGGGGGTAGGGGTTAATAATAAATAATTAAAGCGCTTTAGGACCTCTTTAGGATCATAAGGTTCTATCCTAGCTACGCGAAAGCCACTCTGAGTATTCTAAATATTAAAGACCTTATCACGAGCCTCTAGATAGGCCTGTAGAAAGTCATGTTTATTAATATAATAGAAGCCTAAGTGCATCTTTACTTTAACTAGGCCTTTATAAGTGTAAGACCCTCACCACATGTATATAGGATAGCTAGAACTTCGCGGGCTGAGTCAGCCCCTGGCTGACTCAGCACATGAAAGGATATCCTCCCTTCGC